>NC_068436.1:52500-160000 GCF_023373465.1 Oncorhynchus keta | reverse complement strand
AAGATCTCTTCTAGCTATGGTAGGCAAAATAATGGGCAACTGGGCATTTTTATACATGATGGGATGTTTTAATTGCTTAATTCACTTTGGAACCACACCTGCTTTCAATATACTTTGTATCCCTCATTTACTCAAGTGTTTAGTTTATTTATCAGTAATAAAGGAAGCACTTATATCCAAAAAACAAAAAGGATTATGTAATTCACTGGGGTCAAGCTTCCTGACATCCAGGACCTATATACTAGGCAGTGTCAGGGGAAGGCCCCAAAAAAATGTCAATGACTCCAGTCACCCAAATCATAGACTGTTCTCTCTGCTAACGCACAGCAAGCGGTACCGGAGCGACCAAGTCTAGGTCTAAAAGGCTACTTAACAGCTTCTACCCCCAAGCCATAAGACTGCTGAACAATTAATAAAATGGCCACCTGGACTATTTACATTGAAACCCCTCTCCTTTGTTTTTACACTGCTGCTACTCACTGTTTATTATCTATGCATATTCACTTTACAAATGACCTTGACTATCCTGTACACATTCACTATTGTCATAGTAGCAAGAAACAATACTACTTAATGGACATAATATTTTATCACATATTTTTACAGGTGATATTTCGCTATGCATTGGCGCTCTTCAAATACACAGAAGAGGACATTCTGAAGATTCATCATAGTGTGGATATCTACCAGTACCTCCGTTTCATCACCAGAACCATCACAGACAGCAGGTAGATATGTTATCCCCTAAGCTCTTCTATAGATCTAATGAAGGACAATCTGATTGATGGCAATTAAACCAACTGCCGTAGTGCAACAATATACAATGTTAATTGCCTTGTGATGACAAATTTATTTGGCAGTCATTTTCTTTTATTTGTGATCTCAGTAGCTAGGTTACCATCCATTTGGCGGCAGATTTCCGTGCGACTATTCTAAAAATAATATGCACATTTTCCCACCAGAGGTGTGTTTCCATCAAACTGAATTGGTACAGATAAATCTTCTTTGGGATTTTTTTCACTTTTGGATGAATATCGTTCCCAGAGTGAACTGCCTCCTACTCAGTCCCAAATGCTAACATATGCATATTATTATTAGTATTGGATAGAAAACACTCTGACGTTTCTAAATTTTTTAAAATTATGTTTGTAAGTATAGCAGAACTCACAGGTCAGGCAATCTCCCAAACTATTTTTGGAGTACTAAAAGTTGGGGCAACTTTGACGTCATTGCCCCCACCCTCCCAACCAGCTATGGATCTGGAGAGACTTTCTATGTCTTCCACTAGATGTCCTCATTCAGTACAGCGTTTAATTGTGCAAATCCCGCGAGCTTTGACCCTTTGCGAGGCGAAAGAGTGGATGTCGCGAGAAAATACATGGGGGCAAGAGCGCGCGTTGGGAACAGATCTTTCTTTGTTCCAGCTTGCCAGTAGATTGTCCAGTAGAACTGAGAATTGTTTTGTACGTTTAAAACATCCTAAAGCTTGATTCTGCACTTAGTTTGACCAGTTTAGTCAACATATAATATGTCATTTTGAAGTTTTGATGCGCAACTGTTCGGGACCAGAAGTAATTTTGGTAGCACTTCAGCTGGAACTCGTAGCATATGCTAATACAAAGACACACGACTTGAAACCAAACAATGTATTGGGTAAGTATGACTCCTTCCACTACATTCTGATCGAAGACCATCAAAGGTAAGGGAATATCCATGTTGTAATTTTGTATTTCTGTTGACTCCAACATAGCGGAGAAATATTGCTTACATCTGAGCGCCGTCTCAGATTATTACGTAGTGAACTAATTCTGTAACGTTAAAAATACATGTGACACAGGGGTTGCATTAAGAAGCAGTGTATCTTTCTAACTATATGTAGAACATGTATATTTAGTCAAAGTTTATGATGTTTAATTCTGTTATCTGGCGGAGGTATCTATAATTTCTCTGGACATTTTTTGTGCATTTTCTGAACATGGTGTCAATGTAAATGGAGATTTATGGATATAAATGGCATATTATTGAAAAAAACATAAATGTACTGTGTAACATGTCCTATTACTGTCATCTGATGAAGATTTTCAAAAGGTTAGTGAATTATTTTTCTTTTAATTCTGCGTTTGTGATTGCATCTTTTGTTCGACAAAATGACTGTATATCGTCTGTCTTTGTGGTGGTTTGATATAAATATGTGCCATGTTTTCACCGTAAAACATTTTAGAAATCTGACACGCTGGGTAGATGAACAAGGTGTTTATCTTTCATTTGAGCTATTGGACTTGTTAATGTGTGGAGGTCGTGAGGGAGTGTGAGAGAGTTCCTTGGAGGACTGTAGTGACATTAAGAGTTTAGCTAGCTGTTTAACTCAACATGCACTCCTTGGGAGTAGAATGAGAACAATACAGTGAAACGATAACCACACACCAGGTTCTTTGAAGATGGAAGTTGGATACTTACCACTGCATCATCTGCGGCTGCAAGAGTGCCAAAATGACTACAGTAGCCAGCCACTTCCCATTGTTGTCACTACAACAATGGATCCTGCTAAGAATAGAGATGTTCCGTCTGACAACAATTTCGCAGAGGGTATCGACCCTGGGTCCATCTCCTCTCGCTCCAGCAAACAATCCTGCTCATCTGTGAACTCACATGCAAGTACTGCCACAGCCAAAGCTAGAGCAAGATGCTGAGGCAGCTAAAGCCAGATTAGCCTACTCCCAAAGATAAATAGATTTCAAAATAGAGAGACGCCATCTTGAAGTTACACTTGTAAAGCAGGAAAAAGAAGCTGAGGTCGCTATAGCCAAGGCTGCTGTCTTGGAGGCAGAGGCAGCAGACCTAGGAGCCGTCAAACATAATAAAGAGACAGAGTACCTTTCCCTCCATGCCAGTGTTCTCCAAAGAACAGAAGAATATGTTACCCGTCATTCCAAGTCACCTTCAGCAAACTTTCTGAGACAAAGGAAGAAGTTTGCCACACCCTCAACCAGACAGCACACCTCAACCAGTCAACCTAAGCACTGATATGTCCCAGCACCCAGCAACCGAGCCATGAGTCTGTTGCATTTTATCAGAGAACAGCACACCCATCCACAACGGAACATCACCACACCACAGTACAGCTTTCTCGCCACCAGATCATCACACAGAGTCCATACTACGGATGACCCTAACAGTACTACCACTGATCTTGCCAGGTTTCTCAATGAAAAATCTACTGGTTTCTTCAGGACTTATTATGTTTGATGAACTCCCTGAGCACTTCCACGCCTGGAAGTCCACCAACCCCAACGCAATCAACGGTCGTGAGCTCACAGCAAGTGACGGGATGGACCTTCTTATTAAGTGGCCAGGGAAAGGAACAAATGAGCACACACTCAGGATCAAATCAGTGAACATTAGGAATCCCACACTTGGGATTACAATGACCTGGGAAAGGCTGGAGAAAACATATGGTTCAACAGAGGCCATAGAGAGCTCTCTTACTGAAAGTAGAACACTTTTCCAAGATACTTAAAGATAGTGAAAAGCTTCAAGAGCTCGCTGACATTCTACTGAATGCAGCAAAGCTAGATGGATAACTACCAGGCTTAGCTTACCTTGACACCGCAAAAGGAGTGCAGCCCATTGTGAAGAAGCTGCCCTTCTACCTTCAGGACAAATGGATGTCTCAAGGGTCAAAGTCCAAGACAGAGTGTGGTGCATCTTTCCCCCTTTCACTTTCTTCAAGGACTTTTGGTGTATCCCCCCCTACAGCCATTCAGAAGAATGAGAAGGCATGTTTCTCCAATTTAAGAACAGCTGTCTCTGTACATAAAATGAATGTGACATCATCAGATGCATCCCTGAAAGCAAACAAGGCAAACCAGTCAGATGGACCAGATAGCCAGTGTCCTCTCCACGACAAGCAACACCCACTGAAGAATTGTAGAGGCTTCAGAACCATGGTTTTAAAAGACCACAATAAGTTCCTCAAGTTGAATCTCATATGTTTCCGCTGCTGTGTATCGACCTCTTATCAGGCATAGGACTGTGAGGCCCCAGTGAAAGGCACCTGGCCACCATCCATCCGTCACATCCAAGCGCACTGAAGTATGTGGTGCAGACATAGATGGCAAGTCCAGCCCGCTCAAAGATCTGCCTGGTGAGTGTGTATCCCGATGGCCATCGCAAAGAACTCAAGAAGATGTATGCGATCTTGGATGACCAAAGTAACATGACACTTGCCAGAAAAAAGTTAATTGAAATGTTTAACATTCAGGGAACGACAGCTCCTTACACCTTGAAAACCAGTGCAGGAGTAGCCAAGACAGCTTGGAAAAGGGCCTATGGCTACGTTATGGAGTCTGCAGATGGAAAGACCAGTCTACCGCTCCCTACTCTGATCAAGTGCATTTAGATTCTGGCCAACAGGGCTGCATACCATCATTGTCAGTTGAACTCAATAGCTGACAAGATCCTCCCTCCACCATCGACCCAAATGCTGACATTCTGCTCCTATAGGGAAGAGACATCCTGCAGGTCCACAAGGTGTGCAAACAGTCTAATGGACCCCACAGTGCCCGCTATGCCCAGAATCTGCCGAGGCCATGTGTGCTCACAAGCCAACAGATGTTAGTGCTCTGGGCCTTCCGAGTGGCGCAGTGGTCTAAGGCACTACATCACAGTGCTGAGGCATAACTACAAACTGGGGTTCGATCCCAGGCTGTGTCATGACCTGGGAGTCCAATAGGGTGGCGCACAATTGGCCCAGTGTCGTTCGGGTTAGGGGAGAGTTTGGCCGGGGTGCTTTCCTTGGCTCATCGTGCTCTAGCAACTCCTTGTGGTGGGACAGAATTCTGCAAGCTGACTTCAGTTGTCAGTTGTACAGTGTTTCCTCTGACACATTGGTGCGGCTGGCTTCTGGGTTAAGTGAGCAGGTGTTGTGAAGCAGCATGTTTTGGAGAACGCATGACTCGACCTTTGCCTCTTCCGAGCCCGTTGCAGCGATGAGACAAGATCATAACTACCAATTGGATATCATGTTAGAGTGAAGGAGAATTTCAGCCTGAGAAGCCAGCAAAAATATTCTCCACAGTCTCCACAGCTTCACATGCCAAGCTCACCAGTGATACTTACTGAAGAAAGCGTAACAGATACCATCGTCTGCTGAACTGAGGACGACAACCAGCAAGGATATGTCAAGGATATGACCTTCCTGCAGATGGTGTCATCTTTAAATAATTATTCTTCCATCAACAGTTGGGTTGGTGTCATCTATGCCATTCCAGAATACTCCTCCCAAACAACAGAGAGTACTCCAAAAAGCAACCCATGACACGCTTTTGAAAATATTCTCAACATGAGAGCTCATTTCATTGAGTTTATGCAGAAGAGAGTTGGCGCCACCACTTGAAAAGTGTAAAGAATGCTGGTATCTCCCCAAATTTAGTGTGTACCACCCCCAAAGCCCAGAAAGATCAGTGTGGTGTTCGATTCAAGTGAATAGTTTGATGGAGTGTCCCTGAATCATATGTTGCTGTTTGGGTCGGACCTCAACATTAGCCTCTTAGGGGTCCTCCTCAGGTTCAGGAAGGAATCTGTCACCATCACAGCAGACAAAGAACAGATGTTCCACTGTTTTGTGGTTCATGAAGACCACTGAGGTGTCTTGCATTTCTTATGGTAACATAACACTGATCTCAAAAAAGAAGTGATTGAATACCGCATGAGGGTCCATGTCTCCGGTAATCTTTGGATTGAAGAAGGCAGCGAAGGAATAGGAGGTGCGTGACACTTCATAGAGAGAGACTTCTATGTGGATGATGCTCTTAAGTCCTTTCCCACAGAGGCTGAGGCCATTGATGTTCTACGAAGAGCCCAGAACATGCTCAAACTCTCCAACCTCAGGCTTCACAAGATAGCCTCAAACAAAACAGAAGTGATGAATTCCTTCCCCTGAGAAAATCGGGCCAAAGACCTCAAAGACCTGGATCGCTCTTAGGATGATCTTCCTGTCCAGCACAGCCTTGAAGTGAGCTGGAACATCATGTCAAATACATTTACAATCCAAGTTCCTGAGAGGCAGAAGATCTTACGGTGTGCTTTTCAACAGTGAACAGCTAGGATTCCTTACCCCTGACGATTCAAGGAAAACTGTTTCCAAGAGAACTCTCCTCTCAAGAAACAGAGTAGGATAACCCTCCCTGAGGTCAAGTATGAAGACTGGGAAAGATCACAAGATGTGCTGCTGGAACTTAAGGTGTTACATGTTCCACTAACCTATACATCTTTTTTCACTTCAAAAGCACAGAGCTATCTGTCTTCTCAGATCTGTCTTAAGGCAATAGTGGCAGTTGCTTACCTGAATACCACAGGTGAAGACAGAAAAGCCGTCCTTGGCAAAGCCAAGCTGGTTCCTCTACCTGAGATCACCATTCCCAGACTGGACCTGTGTGCTGCCGTCTTGGCTGTAGAGAACGCCAAACTCATTGTGGAATAAATGGACCTGAAACTAGATAGGATCACATTCCACATCGACATCAAAGTGGTGTTAGGATACTTATATAATCAAACTCAAAGATTTTGTGTGTATGTGAAAAACTGCGTAAAACGCATCAGACATTCAATGCAACCAGAGCAGTGGAAGTATGTCCTGACGGAACACAACCCAGCTGACCATGGTTCAAAATCTGTGCAAGCAGGTGTCGTGTCTTTGGCTATGCCAGATTTAGTGATATGACATGCTATTCTATAAAATAATTTCTCCGTAATTAATATTACCTGGTTGAGCTAATCATGTAATTAACTAGAGAGTCGGGGCACCACAAAATAATATTTATAGAGCTGTTATCTTCCGAATAAACTCTTAAAGACCTAGTAATATTTTACATCAATAGCAGTCAATATTAATCGTCACCTTAATTCAGTCTCATCTGAAAGTTGTACATTCTTGGTTATCTGCACGAACCCTGGCTAACAAGTTGAATCAACAATGCAAAATTGGGTTTAATTATCTATTTACTAAATACCTAACTAATCACACAGAATTACATATACAAAGAATAAATTATACCTCGATTACAAATTACGTCATAAAGGAAAACGTCCCTAGCGGGCGGAACAGATATGACAGCTTGTTACACAAAAGAAAATGGGCTGGGTATGAGTGAAAGAGCGGGAAGACAGAGGAACAAAGGGTGAAGCTGTGCTATCGTAAATACTGTATATTATGCATTCTAAATGACCGCCCATTTGGAAAAGGAAAATTCAATAAATATTTACTCTGAGCTGCGCTTCGGTAGGTTGGTGGTAGAGATGGAAGGCCGTGTTGCCCAACCGAGTCCTTTGTCCTTTGAAGAATGTCTCTGCTGGTAAATTGGATATGTTGTAGTAACATCGTTGTGTGGTAGTGGGATACTCTGTCTGTTCCTTCCTAACCTGCGTTTGCAGCTGATGTTGCTAACTCAACGACTAGGAGGTATCACTTCTGTAGTGAATAAGAGTTCTAAGTTCATACCATTCGCAACCAAAGCTCACGCTGATGTTGGCTTCGTTCTGTAGTTATTATTTGAACCATTCTGACATCAGACCGTCGTCCTCACATCCTCGGAACAGGAGGTTATATTGTTGTCAAGGCTTTATATAGTGGAGCGAGAAGGATGTGACTGAAAAGTTTTTTATAACCCATGACTCTTTACTGGGGATGGCCACGGATTGAGCAGAGCCCTAACCTTATGAAAACCCAATTCTCACATTTTAGAAGCTAAAATCACATTTCATCCCATCAAATAATTTCATATTCTTACATTTAAATTGAACAACAATTCCATGTGAATCCGATAACTCTGCTATGTAGACATTCCACTGTAGACTTTGTCATCTTATCATTGATGAGAATGTCTCAGATGACAACTGAACTGCCATCATATTCATTAAGTACCACCGCATATATTCAATTGGTCGGATTACCATAATATAGTTCATTTCCCCCCCACCTTCTGATGTTCCCAGAATCTCTATGTTAACTAAGGGGTTTGCAAATGTAACATTAGTAGGGTAGAGAGAGAAAAAAGGGGGGAAGAGGTATTCATGACTGTCATAAACCTACCCCCAGGCCAACTTCCATCTTGGAAGTACGATATGGCTGCCTGGGGCCTTTCCTTCTCGTGCCTGACAGGTCAGCATGTGATGGGCAAGCTTCATTCGAGCTTGTCAACCCAGAGTCAGAAGTCGAGATTCACTAAAAAGTGACACCCCTTCCTACTAAAGTTTCAGAGACTCAGCTGTATTCCAAGCAATTTGAGATATTTTCCACTGGAGTTGCCTCGCGAGGGCAACAGCCCGTCTTCTCCACATAGCCTAAGGGTTTAGCAAATCTGCAGATGGAAGTAGCTGTGCCTGCTGGCACACCTGCAAGAAAGGCCTCACTGACGTGAAAGAAGTGACGACCCAAATACACAGTGATCAAAATAAATTAAATGCATCATGGAAAAACGAGACCTTCTGCCCAATAGTCTCTCCGCAAGCTTTATCCCATCATTGACAAAGAAATCTTATTGCGAGTAGGAGAACACATCAATTACTCACATTTTCAGGAAAATGAGACCAACCCTGTCCTTATCCCAGGCCAGCATCATGTTGTGACCTTACTCATTCGTCACCATCATTAAGGAGTGAAGCACCAAGGAAGACACCTTACTGAAGGAGCCATCCGAGCAAGTGGTTTGCGGATAGTGTTAGCCAAAAGATGCATCAGCAGCATTATTCACCTATCTGTAACCTGTAAGAAACTACGAGACCCCCCATTCTCATATGTTGGCCGAGGACCATGGGAGATCACCGCACGCTGCACAGAGGCAGACAAGACAACACCAAGTGATTGGCCGTGCTGTTCACATGCATGCCCACAAGGGACATTCACATAGAGGTAATAGAATCCAGTTTCATCAATGCGCTCCATAGATTCTTCTCCATCAGAGGCCCTGCCAAGCAGCTGAGATCGAACTGCGGGATTAACTTTGTAGGCACATCCAAAGGACTGAAGTTGTATCCTGTGGGCCTCCCGGGTGGCGCAGTGGTTAAGGGCGCTGTACTGCAGCGCCAGCTGTGCCATCAGAGTCCCTGGGTTCGCGCCCAGGCTCTGTCGTAACCGGCCCCGACCGGGAGGTCCGTGGGGCGACGCACAATTGGCCTAGCGTCGCCCGGGTTAGGGAGGGCTTGGTCGGTAGGGGTGTCCTTGTCTCATCACGCACCAGCGACTCCTGTGGCGGGCTGGGCGCAGTGTGCGCTAGCCAAGGTGGCCAGGTGCACGGTGTTTCCTCCGACACATTGGTGCGGCTGGCTTCCGGGTTGGATGTGCGCTGTGTTAAGAAGCAGTGTGGCTTGGTTGGGTTGTGTATCGGACTCAACCTTCGTCTCTCCCGAGCCCGTACGGGAGTTGTAGCGATGAGACAAGATAGTAGCTACTACAACAATTGGATACAATGAAATTGGGGAGAAAGAGGGGTAAAATTCAAAACAAAAAAACAAAAAAAAGAAGTTGTATCCTGGGAGACCAGCATTGAAGATAACCTTCTCAACCAGAAATGTGCCAGAAACCACCCGCACTCTTCACACATGGGGAGCGCATGATTGGGATCGCACACCACATCCTAGACTCCATGCTCCTTCAAGTTGGATATTCAAAGCTCACTCACGAGATCTTGACAACTCTCATGTCTGAGGTCTCTGCCAGAAAGAAGTATGTTCAATAGGAAACCAATTTTAGCACGTGCGTCTGATCTTGGGTGCGCGATAAAGACCAGACGCACATGCTAAAATTGGTTATATATATATTTATATATATATATATATATTTATTGCAAATTTTCTTAAAACCTGTTTCCACTTTGTCATTATGGAGTAGAGTGTTTAATGAGGAAAACATTTAATTTATTCAATGTAACAAAATGTAGAAAAAGTCAAGGGGTCTGAATACTTTCTGAATGCACTTTATGTACAGCAGATTATTGTGTGGGACACTTTTAAATGTGCCTTTTAGAGGTCATGCAATTCAATATTCTTTCAAACAAAAACTATTTTTGTCAAAAGAGTTCATATTAACAAAGGAAATACAAGAAATAGCAGTAGATGGATAGCAATAAAAACGATACCATAGAGGCACATAATAAGTTAGAGGAATAACAAAAAGAAAATGAGGAACTTATTTGGAACGATCAAGTATAATGTATTATAAAAAATAGAGCTAATTGGATGGAAAATTGTGAAAAATAAACCAATTATTGTTGAATCTTCAACATATAAATGCTACCAAACAGTATTTACAGAAACCTACAGTCATCCATGATTCACCAATACATATTTTGAAGGAGGAAGCAAAGTACTTTATGCGTATGTTCTCTTTTCAGTCTCCTCCATTTCCACTAACTGAAGTTAACTGTAAGTAATGATTAGAATAAAGAAAGAATGAAACGTGACGACAATGGAGTGCTAACATACAACTACACCTAAACAATATCCCACAAAACACAACAGAAAAATTATACTTTAAATATGATCCCCAATTAGATACAACGATTGGGAATCATACAAAATCACCAACATAGAAAAACAATACTAGAACCCCACGTAGAAATAATAAACTAGACTAAACCCCCAGTCATGCCCTGACCTACTCTACCATAGAAAATAAGATCTCTCTATGGTCAGGATGTCACAGTACCCCCGGCCCTGGCCTAGTCATCGGTGCAGAGGAAGACTCCTTCCTGCCATGGAATGAGACTGGACACCGTGTCTGGACTGGGCATCGGCGCAGAGGAGGGTTCCTGCCATGGAGCTGGACTGGACGCCGTGTTTGGACTGGACATCAGCACAGATGAAGGCTCCTGCCTTAGAGCCTTCCTCTGGAGGCTCCCGGACTGGGGACAGTCCCCAGAGGCTCCGGACCGGGGACCGTCGCTGGAAGCTCTGGCCCGGTTCCGTCGCCTGAAGCTCTGGACTGGGGAAGCACACTGGAGGCCTGATGCGTGGGGCCGGCACAGATGGCAGTGACAGGCACTTCAGGGCGAGTGCAGGGAGCAGACACAGGACGTACCTGACTGGGAAGGCGCACTTCAGGGAGAGTGTGAGGAGCAGACACAGGACGTACCTGACTGGGAACACGCACTTCAGGGAGAGTGCGAGGAGCAGGCATAGGAAAATAAGGGCTCTATGTTCAGGACGTGACAGTGAGGGCTAAATTTCAGAGGAGGAACTTGATGCAATTAAAGCCTTTAGGCCAGGGAAAACTCCAGGGCTGGCTGGCATACCAGTTGAATGTTATATACTTTTTTTATCTACTCAAAGATCTACTATTATCATATTTCAATCACTCCTACAAAAATTGTAATTTGTCAGCTACTAACCTAGAAGATATGATTTCACTATTACTGAAACAGGAAAGATAAGTAAGTGTATGGTAAGGATAAAAATCCAGTCTTAAAAACTTGAGGTCCCTTACACTTCAGTATTGAGATGCAAAAATCCTAGCAAAACGCATAGCACAATAGATATTATTCATCCTGATCAGACAGGTTTCCTTACATGGAAGGTACATTGGAAATAATATAAGACAAGTATTTGAAACAATAAAAAAGGAATTATCTTTAATGGTATTATAGGAAAGCTCTTAGAGGTTAGGGTGCATTTTTTCAACTTTTTGATAAAAAGCGTGCAAAATTTCAACGTCCTGCTACTCATGCCAGGAATATAGTATATGCATATGATTAGTATGTGTGGATAGAAAACAAGTTTATAAAGTTTATAAAACTGGTTAAATCATGTCTGTGACTATAACAGAACTTGTGTAGCAGGCAAAACCCCAAGGACAGATCGCCCCGTCATCAATTTGATCGATTATTAACGTTTACAAATACCTAAAGTTGGATTACAAAAGTAGTTTGAAGTATTTTGGCAAAGTTTATAGGCAACCTTTTACATTTTTTGTATTGACGTTGCGTTTTGGAAAGCTGTTTTTTTCTGGATCAGACGGGCTTTATAAATGGACATTTTTGGTATACATGGACGGATTTAATCGAAAAAAACAACCAATTGTGATGTTTATGGGACATATTGGAGTGCCAACAAAGAAGCTTGTCAAAGGTAATGCATGTTTTATATTTTATTTCTGCGTTTTGTGTAGCGCCGGCTATGCTAATTATTTTGTTTACGCCTCCTTCAGGTATTTCGGGGTAATAGCTTCTCATGCTTTCGCCGAAAAGCATTTTAAAAATCTGACATGTTGGCTAGATTCACAACGAGTGTAGCTTTAATTGAGTACCCTACATGTGTGATTTAATGAAAGTTTGAGTTTTATCGAGTACTATTCGCATTTGGTGCTATGCATTTCCCCAGGCTATTGGCTAGGTGAGACAGTGGCTGTAAGAGGTTATTAACAAACATACAGTATATGGAAATGTTTTCTATATCCAAAATTACAACCAACTGATTTCAGCATTAGCACAAAAATGGGTAGCCCTTTGATTAGCTGTTCAGCAGGGGGTAAAAGCTGTTAAGAAGCCTTTTGGACCTAGACTTGGCATTCCTGTACCACTTGCCATGTGGTAGCAGAGAGAACAGTCCATGATTAGGGTGGCTGGAGTCTTTGACAATTTTTATGGCCTTCCTCTGACACTGCCTGGTGTAGAGGTCCTGGATGGCATGTACTGGGCCGTACGCACCACCCTGTGTAGTGCCATGCGGTCAGGGGCCGAGCAGTTGCCATACCAGGCAGTGAAGCAAACAGTCAGGATGCTCTTGATGGTGAAGCTGTAGAACCTTTTGAGGATCTGAGGACCCACGCCAAATCTTTTCAGTCTCATGACAAATCTTGTCGTGCCCTCTTCACGACTGTCTTACTTGAAGCTCTCAACCTGCTCCACTGCAGCCCCGTCGATGAAAATGGGGGCGAGCTCAGTCCTCCTTTTCCTGTAGTCCACAATCCTCTCCTTTGTCTTGATCACGTTGAGGGAGAGGTTGTTGTCCTGGCACCACATGGCCAGGTCTCTGACCTCCTCCCTGTAGGCTGTCTCATCGTTGTTGGTGATCAGGCTTTACACTGTTGTGTCATCGGCAAACTTGATGATGGTGTTGGAGTCGTGCCTGGCCATGCAGTCATGAGTGAACAGGTGTTACAGGAGGGGACTGGGCACGCACCTCTGAGGGGCTCCCGTGTTGAGGATCAGCGTGGTGGATTGTGTTGTTTACCTACCCTTACCACCTGGAGCTGGCCCATCAGGAAGTCCAGGATCCAGTTGCAGAGGGAGGTGTTTATTTCCAGTGTCCTTTGCTTAGTGATGAGCTTTGAGGGCATCATGGTGTTGAAAGCTGAGCTGTAATCAATGAATAGTATTCTTACATAGGTGTTTCTTTTGTCCAGGTGGGAAAGGGCAGTTTGGAGTGCAATAGGGCGGTATGCAAATTGGGGTGGGTCTACGGTTTCCGGGACAATGGTGTTGATGTGAGCCATGACCAGCCTTTCGAAGCACTTCATGGCTACAGACGTGAGTGCTACGGGTCTGTAGTCATTTAGGCAGGTTACCTTAGTGTTCTTGGGCACAGGGACTATGGTGGTCTGCTTGAAACATGTTGGTATTACAGACTCAGTCAGGGACAGAAAATGTCAGTGAAGACACTTGCCAGTTGGTCAGCGCATGCTCGGAGTACACGTCCTGATATTCCGTCTGGCCCTGCGGCCTTGTGAATGTTGACCTTTAAGGTCTTACTCAAATGGGCTACAGCAAGTGTGATCACACAGTCGTCCGGGAACAGCTGATGCCCTCATGCATGCTTCAGTGTTACTTGCCTCAAAGCGAGCATAGCATTAATTTAGCTCGTCTGGTAGGCTCGTGTCACTGGGCATCTCGTGGCTGTGCTTCTCTTTGTAGTCTGTAATAGTTTGCAAGTCCTGCCACATCCGACGAGCATCAGAGCCGGTGTAGTATGATACAATCTTAGTCCTGTATTGGCAATTTGCCTGTTTAAAAACCTGTTACTGCTGCAATCCCGATATCGGGATCGATATGACAACTACCAGTGAAAATAGAGGGCGCCAAATTCAAACCACAGAAATATCATAATTACAATTCCTAAAACATACATGTGTCTTATATCATTTTACAGCTATTCTCTTGTTAATCCCACCAAAGTGTCCGATTTCAAATAGGCTTTTCAGCGAAAGCACTACAAACGATTATGTTAGGTCTCCACCAAACCACAATAAACACAGCCATTTTCCAGCAAAATATAGCATTCACAAAAACCAGAAATAAAGATAAAAAATGAATCACTAACCTTGAATTATCTTCAGATGACTCATAGGACTTCATGTTACACAATACATGCTTGTTTTGTTTGATAAAGTTCATATTTATATAAAAAAATCTGAGTTTACATTGGCGCGTTAGATTCACTAGTTCCAAAAACATCAAGTGATTTTGCATAGCCACATCATTCAACAGAAATACTCATCATAAATTGAGATGATAATACAAGTTATACACATGGAATTATAGATATACCTCTCCTTAATGCAACCGCTGTGTCAGATTTTTTAAAAACTTTACAGAAAAAAAAATGCATGCAATAATCTGAGATGGCGCTCAAAAGTAAAACCACCACAGCCGCAAAGATGGCTCCTTTACCTTTGATGATCTACATCAGAAAGCACTACAGGAATCCCAGATCCACAATAAATGTTTGTTTTGTTCGAAAATGTCCGTTATTTATGTCCAAATACCTTCTTTTGTTAGCGCGTTTGATATACATATCCAAACGCTAATTCTGGTCAACGTTATATTTGACAAAAAATTCAAAAATATATATTATCGGGTTGAAGAAACATTTCAAACTAAGTACAGAATCAATCATTAGGATGTTTTTAACATATAGCTTCAGTAAAATTCCAACCGGAGTATTCCTTCTTGTCTTCGTGAGCAATGGAACGCAAGTGACTACCATGAGGAAAAAGCGCGATCACAAAATTGCTGCTTGATGGACATCTGATATATTCTGCTCTCATTCACTCCCACAACAATATAAAAGCCTCATTATAATTTCTAGGCAGTGCAACAACATTCATATCTCAAGGGGATTTCATTGGGGACTCTGGTGAATACATACAAACTCAGATTTCTGACTTCCTGTTTTGATTTCAACTCAGGATTTTGCCTGCCAATATGAGTTATTTTATATTCACAAACATCATTCAAACAGTTTTAGAAATGTCAGAGTGTTTTCTATCCAATACTAATAATAATATGCAAATATTAGCAACTATGACTGAGGAGCAGGCCGTTTGATATGGGCACCTTTCATCCAAGCTACTCAGTACTGCCCCTGCAGCCATAAAAAGTTAATGGTTCTTCGGAGGGCACAACAGGATTATAAACTTCAGGGCTACTTGAAAGCGGCAGCTCTACCCTTTTGCTCAGTGCGGATGTTGCCTGTAATCCATGGCTTCTGGTTGGGGTATGTACATACTCTCTTGCTACAGCTTATCATGAGATACTCTACCTCAGTTGAGCAAAACCTTGAGACTTCCTTAGATTTTGTGCACCAGCTGTTGTTACAAATATACATAAACCGCCACCCCTTGTCTTACCAGAGGCTGCTGTTCTATCCTGCTGAAAAAGCTTAAAACCCGCCAGTTGTATGTTATTCATGTCGTCGTTAAGCCACGACTCTGTGAAACATAAAATATTACAGTTTTTAACGTCCCGTTGGTAGGATATACGTGAATGTAGTTTGTCTATTTTATTATTGTTGGCTAATAGGACTGATGGTCCTATTAGACAAGACCTGGACCTTACCTGGAACTTCGTCCTCGATACCGCCGTCTCTTTTTCCTGCGAATGACGGGGAGGAGGGCCTTGTCGGGCATCTGAAGTAAATTCTTCCCATTCGACTCGTTGAAGAAAAAGTATTCCTCCGGTATGGGTGGGTATTGCTGTCCTGATATCTAGAAGCTCTTTTCGGTCATAAGACACGGTGGCAGAAACATTATGTACAAATAAGTTACGAATAACGCTAAAAAACATACACAGTAGCACAATTGGATACGGGATCATCAAACAGCAGCCATCTCCTTCGGCACCATTCTCTCAAGTATGCCTCAGGTAATTAATCTGCATTAAATTGTTGGATGGAAACCTGGTTATAGAGACTGTTCTTCTCCCCAAAACGATTTTAATACAATTCCCATTAATTTGTCTACACTTGTCAACAGGACTGAAAATACTTCTATATACTTATAGTGTGTGACTGGACAACATAAGCGTCAAAATATACAACTGATACACACAAATCACACACTGCTTTTTCCTTCCCTCCACAGGAGACTGACAACCATTGCATTCAGCGACATGAACCCGTTTCCTTTGAGGCTGCTCCATCAGAGACGGGCCCTGCACCTTCAGTGTGTGCATGTACAGTTGAGTGAGTTTGAGCGTATCCAGAGGGAGCTGGGTAGAGAGCGACGCCAGCACAAGGACAGGGAGCTTGGGCTCGTTTCCAGCGAGGATGAGGGGGACACATGAGCTCTGGATAAAATGCTCTGGCCAGATTCCAATCAGAACTTTTACCCCCTGCGTCCTGTTACTCACTTATCTCAGTAGATATTGTCGGTTTGTCATTTCTTGTTTGATGTTTTCAATGTTCATGTTTTATTGTCATGTGCATAAATACAGTGAAATGCCTTTCTTGCCAGCTCTTTCCCAACAATGCAGTAATCAATATCAATAGTACTATAAAATGTATAAAGTAGAATAAAAAATGACGAGAAATAGAAATTAGAACACGAGGAAGCAAGTAAGCTATATACAGGGTCAGTACTAGTACCATATCTACAATGCCATATTTACAATGTGTTGGGAGTGGTAGGAGTAGATACATCGAGCTCCAAAAGTATTGGGACAGTGACACATTTGATGTTGTTTTGGTTCTGTACTCCAGCACTTTGGATTTGAAATGATACAATGACTGACTGTGAGGTTAAAGTGCAGACTGTCAGTTTAAATCGGAGGGTATTGTCACCCATATCAGGTGAACTGTTTAGAAATTACAGCCCTTTTTGTACATAGTCCCCCCCATTTTAGAAGACCAAAAGTATTGGGACAAATTCACTTGCGTGTATTACAGTAGTAAAACGTTAAGCATTTGGTCCCATTTTCATAGCACGCAATGACTACATCAAGCTTGCGACTCTGTTGGATGCATTTGCTGTTTGTTTTGGTTGTGTTTCAGATTATTTGTGTCCCCCAAAATATGCATGGTCACTTTTACTGTAAATAACAATAGAATGTTTCAAAACACTTCTACATTACTGTGGGTGCTACCCTATTTATGGATAATCCTGAATGAATTGTGAATAATGAGTGACAAAGTTAGAGGCATAAATATTTTTCTCACTCATCATTATTCATGATTCATTCAGGACTTTGTAACTGTCCCAATACTTTTGAAACTCACTCTTTGTATAGGGCTAAATTGACTAGGCATCAGGATATATGATATGTGGCAGACCAGGGGGTTTGGTCAAGATGTTTACACAGATCAGACACGGACAGAGTAGGATTAGCTCAGTTTCAATGGTGTTTATTTAAATAATAAATCAAAAAGAAAAGGATAGGTCTCCCCCATGAGACTCTCTACGGGATACCGTCTTCTGGGCTCCAGGTCTTGCTGTATCCTGCCAGGATCAAAACTGCACTCACTCCTGTTACCTCTGTAACCATCCCCAACTATACAGGAGTCCTTCCTTCCCCCCCCACTCTCTTCCTGTGTGATGCTTTATGGGCCCTTGATTACACACCAACTCCCAATCAGCTCCCTGGCTGGAAAAGCTGTCGAGACCTGGCATGTCCAGAAGATGGAGCCATCGCCTCGTGATGTACACACCGTCTGTCACCAGGCCTCAACGAGTCTCCCCCTGGTGGCTGACTTGCTGTATGCCACAAATGATTATATGTGAGTGTGTGTGCGTGTGTGTGTGTGTGTGTGTGTGTGTGTGTGTGTGTGTGTGTGTGTGTGTGTGTGTGTGTGAGCAAATGAAGCATGAGTGTGCATAATCAGTTAATAAATAATACAAAAATACTGTGCTGTTGTACCATTGCAAAGCGTGCTTGAGTGCTAGAAACATGCTTTGTAAATCTGTATTATGATTTATTTAATGGTGAAATAAGTATAGCCAGTTATGGCTTAGCAGATAATAAGATAATAAGAAAAGACAATCAGTATTTACCTGGCTAAAGAGAAGGAATATAATATCTATTGTTTACAGGAAATCTATTTAACAATTTTAGATGTAGTTGTGTGGAAAAAGGACTGGGGGCGAAATAAACTTCTCCGATGGGCAAAGAAACTCAAAAGGGGTGTTGATATTAATTAACAATATTTTTTTCAGAATGTGCAAACTGTTCAAACAGATCCGCAACGTAGATGGATTATTTTAAATATGTTATTGGACCATAAACATATTTATCTAATTAATCTATACGGTTCAAATAATGATGATCCGCGCCACTTTGAAACTACAGTATATATAATAATGTTTCAAGCCTACAAGCAATACACAATTTTTATGGTGGGAGATAATGCGGTTTTACATACCATAATTTGGGGCAGCAGGTAGCCTTGCTGGATCGAGTCCCCGAGCTGATAAGGTAAAAATCTGTCATTGAGATGAGGTTTTCTGAGTTTGCAAGGAATGTTTGGCCAGATCATTTTAATTTGTTACCTTTAGAATTCATCCCCCTGGCATTTTGCCTAGATTCTTCAATCCAAAATACTTTTTCCCATAGCAAATTCAGCCCGTTTCTCATGATAAGGAACCCGCGATATTTGATCCCTGGCATCTTTTCTAAAATGTTGTTTGAGACTTGGGCTCCCTTCACATAGAAACTGTAATATCGATGAACCACTATCGATGAACCGAGGCCATACACTGCTATGTAACATTTTCCTGTCCCGCTGCTTTCAAAAGGATTTGTTGCTGTTGTTTTGACAAAGATGCAATGCTTGCATCCCTGAATGCAGTGGGCTCAATTCCTACCTTACACTCTCTTTTCCAGTGACCAATACCCCCACACCTTTCCTCCCTGTTTCCTTGTCTTACTTGGGCCAATGAAAACACTGTTAGTGACTTTCACTGTGGCTGCATAACAGCTCATACATATATGGAGTAAACGGAATTAGCTTCTCTCTCCACACCGCTTGTACTATTTCATGCTACCTTATATAATGTTACATACCCTATATTATTCATCTCATATGCATACGTATATACTGTACTCTATATCATCGACTGCATCCTTATGTAATACATGTATCACTAGCCACTTTAACTATGCCACTTTGTTTACATACTCATCTCATATGTATATACTGTACTCGATACCATCTACTGTATCTTGCCTATGCTGCTCTGTACCATCACTCATTCATATATCTTTATGTACATATTCTTTATCCCCTTACACTGTGTATAAGACAGTAGTTTTGGAATTGTTAGTTAGATTACTTGTTGGTTATTACTGCAATGTCGGAACTAGAATCACAAGCATTTCGCTACACTCGCATTAACATCTGCTAACCATGTGTATGTGACAAATAAAATTGGATTTGATTTGATGCCAGTGAGAATGCTGGTCAAATATGCTCGCAATTGCAGTTTTGATCATAGGTTTCAAACCTACCATCAAAGCCGACGTACAAATTCCATCAATGTACTCACGTACCCAGTCTTTCTGAGGCTGAGTACATCTACTTATATTATTATATTATTATTATTATATATTATCTACTAATTCCGGGTTTATCGGTTTGTAATTTTTGTTGATAGAACGCTGACATCAAAACGCTGGTATATTGTGCTTTTGATTCTGGTTTTATGTCATTGTGCCAAGTCACAATTGCCTCCCGGAATTCTCTATTAGATTGGAATTTTCTGTTAGCCGGGAATTGCTGACCAATTTTATCCAGTTTGCAAAATTTTCCCATATTTGAGCCAAATTTCTAAATCAAATCAAATCAAATGTTATTTGTCACATACACATGGTTAGCAGATGTTAATGTGAGTGTAGCGAAATGCTTGTGCTTCTAGTTCCGACAATGCAGTAATAACCAACAAGTAATCTAACTAACAATTCCAAAACTACTGTCTTTTACATACAAGTGTAAGGGGATAAAGAATATGTACATAAAGATATATGAATGAGTGATGGTACAGAGCGGCATAGGCAAGATGCAGTAGATGGTATCGAGTACAGTATATACATATGAGATGAGTATGTAAACAAAGTGGCATAGTTAAAGTGGCTAGTGATACATGTATTACATAAAGATGCAGTAGATGATATAGAGTACAGTATATACGTATATATATGAGATTAATAATGTAGGGTATGTAAACATTATATTAGGTATCATTGTTTAAAGTGGCTAGTGATATATTTTACATCAATTCCCATCAATTCCCATTATTAAAGTGGCTGGAGTTGAGTCAGTGTGTTGGCAGCAGCCACTCAATGTTAGTGGTGGCTGTTTAACAGTCTGATGGCCTTGAGATAGAAGCTGTTTATAGAAGCTGTTGAGTCTTCCACATACATAGACACTGATTTTCTCAAAGTCAGTGACATGTCGTTAGTAAACATTTCAAAAAGCAGCTACCCTGGGGATTTCCTAATTGTACCTGAATTATGTTTGAGAGGCTTCCATTAAAGAACACCCTCTGTGTTCTGTTAGACAAGCAACTCTTTATCCACATTACACCAGGAGGTGTAAAGCCATAACACATACGTTTTTCCAGCAGCAGACTATGATCGATAATTTCAAAAGCTGCACTGAAGTCTAACAAGACAGCCCCCACAATAATTTTATAATGAATTTCTCTTAGCCAATCATCAGTCATTTGTGTAAGTGGTGTGCTTGTTGAGTGTCCTTTCCTATAAGCGTGCTGAAAGTCTGTTGTCAATTTGTTTACAGTGAAATAGCATTGTATCTGATCAAACACAAAGGGTTGGTAACGGGCTGATTGGTCGGCTATTTGAGACAGTGAAGTGGCCTTTACTATTCTTGGGAAGTGGAATGACTTTAGCTTCTCTCCAGGCCTGAGGGCACACACTTTCTAGTAGGCTCAAAGTGAAGATGTGGCAAATAGGAGTGGCAATATCGTCTGCATTTTATCGATGGCAATTTGAATGCACAGAGATATTGTGACGAGATCCTGAGCCCCATTGTTGTGCCATTCATTGGCCACCATCACCTCATGTTTCATCATGATAATGCACGGCCCCATGTCGCAAGGATTTGTTCACAATTCCTGGAAGCTAAAAATGTCAGAATTCTTCCATGGCCTGCATACTCATCAGACAGTCACCCATTGAGCATGTTTGGGATACTCTGGATCAACAGAAACTTTGCACAGCCATTGAAGAGGAGTGGGACAACATTCCACAGGCCACAATCAACAGCCTGATCAATTCTATGCAAAGGAGATGTCGGGCTGCTCAGATACTAACTGTTTTTCTGATCCACACCCCACACCCCTTTTTTTAAAGGTATTTTTTCAAGGTATCTGTGACCAACAGATACAGGTATCTGTGACCAACAAGGTATCTGTGACCAACAGTCTGTACTGTAGAATGTACATGTAAAAAGAAAAAAAAGAAGAAATAGAAACCTGTTTGAGCAACTGTGGAAGAGTTCAAGTACTGGTGGACACATTCTCGGCCAGATGGTGCAATGAATACCTCAACACGCTACAAAGCCATCAGAAAGCAAGCGACCCAACCTCAAGGAAGGAGACATTGTTCTGATGATGGACAATCAGGCAAGAAATAATGAATGGCCAATGGGAGTAATTGTGTAAAAGATAGAATGGTCAGGAAGGTGGAATTTAAAGTAACCCGACACAATGTCTCCAAGACCTTCTCAACACCCATCTCAGATATCGTCCTTCTCTTGTTCCCTGGAGAAAAGTTCATGTAAATATGTTAGAAGTGGTATCTTAAAAGATGCCAGGCGGGGAATGTATTGGAACCTTTTAATAGATTGATTTCAGTTTGTCCCCACCTAGTGTTGGTTGTCATCATTTCACTTCCTGTTTTTACCATAGAAGAAGAATGTGACAGTGAACTCAGTTGTACACAATACCTTGCAGTGTTCAGGCTAACTGCTATTTATCCATTTCCATCCCTTAGTTTTTGGCCCTTATAGTGGCACTATCAGCAAGTAAACGTAATTCTAATATTATCTGTACATTTGTATCATTATTTTGAGAAATGTGTAACTCCATACTCATCTCATATGTATATACTGTACTCGATACCATCTACTGCATCTTGCCTATGCCGCTCTGTACCATCACTCATTCATATATCTTTATGTACATATTCTTGGCAGCAGCCACTCAATGTTAGTGGTGGCTGTTTAACAGTCTGATGGCCTTGAGATAGAAGCTGTTTTTCAGTCTCTCGGTCCCAGCTTTGATGCACCTGTACTGACCTCGCCTTCTGGATGATAGCGGGGTGAACAGGCAGTGGCTCGGGTGGTTGTTGTCCTTGATGATCTTTTTGGCCTGGTGTAAGTGGGTGGTGTAGGTGTCCTGGAGGGCAGGTAGTTTGCCCCCGGTGATGCGTTGTGCAGACCTCACTACCCTCTGGAGAGCCTTATACGGTTGTGGGCGGAGCAGTTGCCGTACCAGGTGGTGATACAGCCCGCCAGGATGCTCTCGATTGTGCATCTGTAGAAGTTTGTGAGTGCTTTTGGTGACAAGCCGAATTTCTTCAGCCTCCTGAGGTTGAAGAGGCGCTGCTGCGCCTTCTTCACGATGCTGTCTGTGTGGGTGGACCAATTCAGTTTGTCTGTGATGTGTATGCCGAGGAACTTAAAACTTGCTACCCTCTCCACTACTGTTCCATCGATGTGGATAGGGGGGTGTTCCCTCTGCTGTTTCCTGAAGTCCACAATCATCTCCTTAGTTTTGTTGACGTTGAGTGTGAGGTTATTTTCCTGACACCACACTCCGAGGGCCCTCACCTCCTCCCTGTAGGCCGTCTCGTCGTTGTTGGTAATCAAGCCTACCACTGTTGTGTCGTCCGCAAACTTGATGATTGAGTTGGAGGCGTGCGTGGCCACGCAGTCGTGGGTGAACAGGGAGTACAGGAGAGGGCTCAGAACGCACCCTTGTTGGAGCCCCAGTGTTGAGGATCAGCGGGGTGGAGATGTTGTTGCCTACCCTCACCACCTGGGGGCGGCCCGTCAGGAAGTCCAGTACCCAGTTGCACAGGGCGGGGTCGAGACCCAGGGTCTCGAGCTTGATGACGAGCTTGGAGGATACTATGGTGTTAAATGCCGAGCTGTAGTCGATGAACAGCATTCTCACATAGGTATTCCTCTTGCCCGGATGGGTTAGGGCAGTGTGCAGTGTGGTTGAGATTGCATCGTCTGTGGACCTATTTTGGCGGTAAGCAAATTGGAGTGGGTCTAGGGTGTCAGGTAGGGTGGAGGTGATATGGTCCTTGACTAGTCTCTCAAAGCACTTCATGATGACGAAGTGAGTGCTACGGGGCGGTAGTCGTTTAGCTCAGTTACCCTAGCTTTCTTGGGAACAGGAACAATGGTGGCCCGCATGTGGGAACAGCAGGCTGGGATAGAGATTGATTGAATATGTCCGTAAACACACCAGCCAGCTGGTCTGCGCATGCTCTGAGGGCGCGGCTGGGGATGCCGTCTGGGCCTGCAGCCTTGCGAGGGTTAACACGTTTAAATGTTTTACTCACCTCGGCTGCAGTGAAGGAGAGGCCGCATGTTTTGGTTGCAGGCCTTGTCAGTGGCACTGTACTGTCCTCAAAGTGGGCAAAAAAGTTATTTAGTCTGCCTGGGAGCAAGACATCCTGGTCCGTGACGGGGCTGGTTTTCATTTTGTAATCCGTGATTGACTGTAGACCCTGCCACATACCTCTTGTGTCTGAGCCGTTGAATTGAGATTCTACTTTGTCTCTATACTGACGCTTAGCTTGTTTGATTGCCTTGCGGAGGGAACTGGAGAATACGCATGACCTAATTAATGTCTTATTCCAGTGTTGTGCCTCAAATATCACTGTTGTTGATAATACACCTTACCAAAATGATTCACACTTGTTACTTATTTGCACATAATCCGCAATAGGGCATAAACCAACCTCTCTCCATATTGCTACTTTCTTTTAATCAAATCAAATCAAATGTATTTATATAGCCCTTCGTACATCAGCTGATATCTCAAAGTGCTGTACAGAAACCCAGCCTAAAACCCCAAACAGCAAGCAATGCAGGTGTAGAAGCACGGTGGCTAGGAAAAACTCCATAGAAAGGCCAAAACCTAGGAAGAAACCTAGAGAGGAACCAGGCTATGTGGGGTGGCCAGTCCTCTTCTGGCTGTGCCAGGTGGAGATTATAACAGAACATGGCCAAGATGTTCAAATATTCATAAATGACCAGCATGGTCGTATAATAATAAGGCAGAACAGTTGAAACTGGAGCAGCAGCACGGCCAGGTGGACTGGGGACAGCAAGGAGTCATCATGTCAGGTAGTCCTGGGGCATGGTCCTAGGGCTCAGGTCCTCCGAGAGAGAGAAAGAAAGAGAGAAGGAGAGAATTAGAGAACGCACACTTAGATTCACACAGGACACCGAATAGGATAGGAGAAGTACTCCACATATAACAAACTGACCCCAGCCCCCCGACACATAAACTACTGCAGCATAAATACTGGAGGCTGAGACAGGAGGGGTCAGGAGACACTGTGGCCCCATCCGAGGACACCCCCGGACAGGGCCAAACAGGAAGGATATAACCCCACCCACTTTGCCAAAGCACAGCCCCCACACCACTGGAGGGATATCTTCAACCACCAACCTTCCATCCTAAGACAAGGCTTTTAATCATGACTGTGGCTTTCTTTCAGAATGTATAGGCAACTCTTTATCACTATCCACATACACTCTGCTGCCTCACTTCCACTATGGCTGGGACTTTCGTCCCTCTTACAGATCTCGCAGGGGAATACCCCCACTTCGGGATCTATCCTATACGGAACCAACACTATTGTTACTCATGGATCTTGCAGAAGAAAACCTCCACTCGGGACCTATCCTTAACCTCTTCAACCTATGGGGGCGCTATGTCATTATTGGATAAAAAAACGTGCCCGTTTTAAGCGCAATATTTTGTCACGAAAAGATGCTTGACTATGCATATAATTGGCAGCTTTGGAAAGAAAACACTCTGACGTTTTCAAAACTGCAAAGATATTATCTGTGAGTGCCACGGAACTCATGCTACAGGCGAAACCAAGAGGAAACTCAAACAGGAAATGAGCAGAATTTTTGAAGCTCTGTTTTTCTATCGTCTCCTTATATGGCTGTGAATGTGCCGTGAACGAGCTTATGCTCTCTGCCGTTCGTCCAAGATGTCTGCAGCATTGTGACGTATTTGTAGGCATATCATTGGAAGATTGACCATAAGAGACTACATTTACCAGGGGTCCGCCCGGTGTTCTATTTCGAAATTATTGCGTAATCTCTAGGTCCATGTGCGTTCCATTTCTTCAGAAGAGAAAGTCAACTGCCACGATGGATTTATCGTCGATAGATATGTGAAAAACACCTTGAGGATTGATTCTAAACATCGGTTTGCCATGTTTCTGTCGATATTATGGAGTTAATTTGGAAAAAAGTTTGCGTTTTAATGACTTAATTTTCGTTTTTTTTCTTACCCAAACGTGATGGAGAAAACGGAGCGACTTGTCAACACAAATAATCTTTTTGTAAAAACTGAACATTTGCAATCTAACTGAGAGTCTCCTCATTGAAAACATCTGAAGTTCTTCAAAGTTCTTCAAAGGTAAATGATTTTATTTGAATGTTTTTCTGTTTTTTGTGAAAATGTTGCTTGCTGAATGTCAGGCATGTCAGGCATGTCAGGCATAATACTATGCTAGGCTATCAATACTGTTACACAAATGCTTGTTTTGCTATGGTTGAGAAGCATATTTTTGAAAATCTGAGATGACAGTGTTGTTAACAAAAGGCTAAGCTTGAGAGCAAATAGATTTATTTCATATCATTTGCGATTTTCATGAATGTTAATGTTGCTTTATACTAATGAGCTTGCGGATAGATTTACACAATCCTGGATACAGGTTTCTTTCGTAGCTAAACGTGACGCAGAAAAAGGAGAGATTTGTCCTAAACAAATAATATTTTTGTAAAAACTGAACATTTGCTATCTAACTGAGAGTCTAATTGAAAACATCTGAAGTTCTTCAAAGGTACATGATTTTATTTGAATGTTTTTCTGGTTTTTGTGAAAATGTTGCTTGCTGAATGCTAACGCTAAATGCTACGCTAAATGCTATGCTAGCTATCAATAGTGTTACACAAATGCTTGTTTTGCAATGGTTGAGAAGCATATTTTGAAAATCTGAGATGACAGTGTTGTTAACAAAAATCTAAGCTTGAGAGCTAGCATATTGATTTAATTTCATTTGCGATTTTCATGAATAGTTAACGTTGCGTTATGGTAATGAGCTTGAGGCTGTATTCACGATCCCGGATCCGGGATGGCTCGTCGCAACAGGTTAAAGGAACCTACCCTACACCATATTTTTACCTGGATCTCGTAGAGGAAAACCTCCACTCTGGACCTGTCCTTAAAGGAACCTACCCTACACCATATATTTACGACCGATCGTTACACAATGGGCCTACTGAATAAACTCAGGCTTTCTAGGTCCGTATCCTATAATTGTTCAGTCTATGATTCTCATCTCCCCAAGATGTCAAAATTAGTGGAAACAGGTGTAGGAACTGTGCCTACCTTGTTTGTTGCCAGCTCCTGCTCTATTGATCTGGACACTCTGGTTTGACTATGAATCATGCTGAACCCTGCTCGCAGTGCCAACTGTTCTGTATTTCAGAGTAAGAACTCGACGGACGCTATGAAATCTTAAACCAAGATTATTCATCCCAAAGGATCGAACAGCTGAACAGTCAAAGACACGGTTCCACCAGTGGTGGTATATATGGGTGATTCTGCAACTTTGGGCACTTTGGCCCGGCAGGCATTCAGAAATTAAAATGTATTGAAACACCATTTTACCAGTATTATAATTGTCTTTGATTTGTCTATAAATAATATCTGATAATGGCTGCAATCGTACTATTCAGGAATTGATTTTCGTAATTTTTCTCATACAGCCATAGACAAATTTCCATCACATCGTTAAACATCCATTTTAGTTGAAAATGAAATATCACACAATTATTTTATAACACATTTCTTATACATTTGTACATTAACTTGCATTGAATATTATTTGAAAAGGTTTTCCTCAAATTATTAATTCAACACAATGCTTGAATATATAAACTTGTCTTTGAGACAGTTTATTTAGCATTAAAAAATAAGATATTTCCACCTAACCTTTTTGTGAGATTATGATAACAACCATATGATTTCCCTATCTAAAACAAATCAATCAATGTAAATTATACACAATATACTAATTTACGTAAAATTGTGGGTGTGGTGGAAATGACAAAGTGTGGTGGAAATGACAAAGTGTGGTGGAAATGAAATCTATGTTAAAAAAAAAAAAATTGAAAGCAATATTTTATTGCAAACATTTTGAACAACCACTGTAGAACATTTAATTAATTTGAGAAAAAGTAAGATTCCAAACGTGGGCAGAGGTCAAGGAAGTAGGCCAGTGTTTTTGAGAGATGAGCCCAGATTGCAGAGGGGTCATCCACATAGAAGAGCTCAGTGAGCAAAGTGAAACTGTATCATTTGTGGTATGTCCAACACAGGTGTGGAGGGTCACCTGCATGTGAGAATCACCAAAGTGAACGGCCTGGATTTCACTGGTGTATTTACACAGGTAGTTCTCTCTTTGGAAAAACTTTGGTTTTAGAAATGGGGTTGAAATAATTATTCGAATTTGTTTTATCCAGTTGAATAAACACTCCAAACAGGCTACCGGACCACTCGGAGGTGTCTGTATGGTCCTAAAGCACACCGTTGCCTCATTTTACATCTCATTCAAAGGATAAAACTGGAGGGGACAAAAATACAATTTCAGAATGTGAGGGGGACATGCCCCCCCATCCACAGTGAAAGTTGCACCTCTGAGTTCTCTGCAAAGTCAATATGCACAATGATCTCTTTCCACAGATACTCTTTTAATTCTATCAGCTTGGAGTATTGTGTCGAATGTTGTACATGTATTTCCCCAACTTCTCTTTCAATCCTTTGGAGAAGTCCTCCAGTAGAATATGGAGTGTGCCACACACCTTTTCTTATAGTGTCAAATGGACAGTAAACTTCTCCATGTTTCCCTCTTTGTTTTTCCTTCTCTCTCTCTTCAGCTTTATTTTTCCACTCAAAGCACCATGTCTACTCAACAGCATCAAAGGAAAATGTTTAAGCTCTTTGGCTTGGGGAGAAAGGGAGAACTCTGTGTACATGCACTCTTTCTTCAGGTTCTCACAGCACAAAGACTCAATAAGGTTTGATTGTTGCTGCAGCTGATCACTTGTGATGTTGTAGTTTGTCCACCATGAACTGGAGGTTGGCGTGGGTTTTGCAGAGGCATGTGTCCCTATCCTGGATTGTTGTATTGACAACCCCAAAATACATATTTTAATAAAGGATTCATAGTAGTACATTTTAATCTCTGAATATTCCCTCTTAAAAAAATCTGAATAATGGTTCTGAATTGTGCCATTCAAGAAGCGCTTCTGATTTTTTTTCTTGTTCCTCGTTAAGTGTGTCCTTTCTCCCAATTGTTGCTCTACTGTTGACATCATGTTCATAGAATCTAGTAATTTTCTCTTCTATGGCTGTGCTAATTATGTTACACTGCTTTTTCCTAGAGTGTTGAAGACTTGTTGGCCTGTTTTCATTTGCTCTCATTGCTTTTACTGAAAATCCAAATTCTCTGTTTGCAGCTTTGACCAGGCCATACTTTCTCAGGATGTTGCCTCTAAGCATTTTTGAAGCCACTTGTTTGTTGTTGGCACTGCACATTTTTTGATACTTTTGCTTTAACTCTGCAATGATGGCATTTTAAAACAATAAAATCCTTCTCAAGATCTTCGGAGTTCCCTTTTTTTCTGTTTTGTCTTTAGGGAATCTTGTCTATCCATTTTCTTCATCAGTTGATCATACCTTTTTTTGTATTTCTCAGTTTTCCGTTAAGCTTTATCAAGTTTGACATATGTCATGCAAAGATCTCTATGTTTTTGAGCAAACTCTTCCAACCTTTTTCCTTCCAGCAAGTATTAGACTTCTCATTCCTGTTGTAGATGATGAGGAAGGGGTATCAGCTAGCAGCTCACTAGCTTTAAGAACCAGCTATCAGAGCAGCTCACAGATCACTGCACCTGTTCATAGCCCATCTGTATACAGCCCATCTATCTACCTCATCCTCATACTGTATTTATTTATTTTGCTCCTTTTGCACCACAGTATCTCTACTTGCGCATCCATCTTTTGCACATCTACCATTCCAGTGTTTAATTGCCATATTGTAATTACTTCGCCACCATGGCCTATTTCTTGCCTTAACTCCCTTATTTGCACTCACTGTATATAGACTTTTTTTTTTCTATTATATTATTGACCATGTTTTGTTCATTCCATGTGTAACTGTGTTGTTGTATGTGTCAAACTGATATGCTTTATCTTGGCCAGGTCGCAGTTGCAAATGAGAACTTGTTCTCAACTAGCTTACCTGATTAAATAAAGGTGGGAAAAAATCAGGGCGTGCATCAGGGCAGGTAAGATGGCCTCATGTTCTGGCTGCAAGTCAACTGGTGACTAAGGTGTTGCGTTGCCTGATAGGTAGATCTCCATTGCAACTGTTCTCTTTAAAGTCTGTCTTCTATTCCGTTGGTTGCATTTCCATTGCCATCTCTTGCTTCTTTGTTCTCACTTTGTAAGTTCATAGATATCACTTATCCCTTCTCTTTTTTCTTCCAGTATCTCTCCCCATCTTTTTGCAGATGTTTCTGGTATCGTATAGGATCATTTTTTATTTTGTTTTTATGTCTGTGACCTCTATGCTGTTTTTTTGTGACATCTTCTAAAAACAAAGAAAAATACTACTTAAGGTTTGCAATTGTGCACACCTTGGAGCATTTTCCAGATTAAAGTAATTTAAAACATTGATTAAATAAGCCTAAAGTTTAAAAAAAATTATAATAATGGATTTTTGTCATTTCCACCACGTTCTGTCATTTCCATCACAGTGAAGTTTGTGATGGAAATGAAACTTCTGCTGTTTTTGGAGACAAATGACAGACTGCTTAGCATGCTTTGGCCAGTATTACAGCTAGAGTATGGTTTAGACTAAATACATCATATATATTTTAAAAATCTAAATTCTACCACAAATTACAAATCTCTACACAAGCAAAATTTACCTAGATTTTTCTTTAACTTCTGGACATCACATCTGGAACAACTTTCCTCGGCAGTGTCGCAGTGTTTCCATGGTAACTCAATTAACATTCTCTTGACAAAACTTTATTAAAGAGGAATTTGCTCTCAGTGGTGGAAATGACACCACTACCAAAGGACGGGTATATTTTGTGTAAATAACTATAAATAATAAATAAAGGGCATACTCACAATAAATATTGATATAGATTTTATTTAATTGACTCTTTCTCTGGAAGATAACATTACATTAATGTGTAATTATTCATGTTTTCTCATAGAAAAACATAGTAGAAGCTCGAAAGTCTGTCAGGGACAAGGGCAAAACAGTGAAATTGAGGTATAAAATGCATCTGAAAAGTAGCTAAAATACTTGATAGAGAGGTGTTGAAAAAACATGGTGTGATTGTAGTGTGAACTTAACAAATAAAGAATTTTATAACATCCACAAAATTGATGTCCACCCTGTGGACATAAAAGTTCCCGTAGTTGCAGAATTACCCATATATCCCAATTTATTGCTAGGCAGGAAATTAAGTGATAAGGGCAATACACTGTTCCTTCTCCCTTAATGTGACCTGAACTGACCTCGATCCCCTTCATCACTAATCCTCGGCTCTCTCCCCTTAGTGCTGCCACATGTGATCATTTTCCCTACACTCAGTACATTCCAAACTGAATTGCACTGATCACATACATTCCTCCTACAGATACCCATTCACTTCTTGTGTAGATCCTAGACTATGGCACCCCTCATGTCTCTAACTTAACTAATGATTAATAATATTTAAAGTTTAGAAATCCGAACCCATCAATGGCATATCATGTTCAATTTAAAACTACTAAAAAGTGTGTGCCCTCAGGCCTGGAAGGAAGCAAATGTAATTATGCTATCTAAGAATAGTAAAGCCCCATTTACTGGCACAAATAGCTGACCAATCAGCCTGTTACCAACCCTTAGAAAACTTCTGGAGAAAAAAATGCATTTGACCAGATACAATGCTATTTTACAGGAAACAAATTCACTACAGACTTTCAGCACGCTTACATACAGGGAAGGACATTCAACAAGCACAGCACTTACACAAATGAAGAGAGATATTGATGATAACATATTTTGGGGGGGGTTGTTTTGTTAGACTTCAGTGTGGCTTTTGACATTGTCGATCATAGTCAGCTGCTGGAAAAACATGTCCAATGGCTTTACACCCCTTGCTATATTGTGGATAAAGTGTTACCTGTCTAATAGAACACAGAGGGTGATCTTCAATGGAATCCTCTCCAACATAATCAAGGTAGATTCAGGAATGACCTAGGGCAGCTGTGTAGGCCCCTTACTTTTTTCAATATTTTCTAAAGACAAAGCTAGTGTATCTATATATGCGGATGGCTCAACACTATACACATCAGCTACTACAGCGACTGAAATGACTGCAACACTTAACAAAGAGCTGCAGTTAGTTTCAGAATGGGTGGCAAGGAATAAGTTAGTCCTAAATATTTCAAAAACTAAAAGCATTGTATTTGGGACAAATCCTTCTCTAAACCCTAAAACCCTGAACTAAATCTTGTAATGAATAATGTGTAAATTTAGCAAGTTTAGGTGACTAAACTGCTTGGATTAACCCTAGATTGTAAACTGTCATGGTCATTCATAAAACAGTAGCTAAGATGGGGAGAAGTCTGTCCTTAATAAAGAGCTGCTCTGCCTTCTTAAGAACACTATGAACAAGGCAGGCCCTGGTTTTGTTACACCTGGACTACTGTTTAGTAGTGTGGTCAGGTGCCACAAAGAGGAAAATTACAATTGGCTCAGAACAGGGCAGCACGGCTGGACTTTAAAAGTACACAGGGAGCTAACATCAATGAAATGCATGTCAATCTCTCATGGCTCAAAGTCGAGGAGAGATTGACTTCATCAATACTTGTTTTTGTAAGAAGTGTTGACAAGCTGAATGCACCAAGCTGTCTGTTTAAACTACTAGCACACTACTAGCACACAGCACAAAAACTTTTACATTAACGTTTAGTTTACCGATAAAAGGGTCTGACGGTGAAGTGGACATACTCGATATTCATATCCCAAAATAAATACATTCTCACAACAATACATTTTAATAGAAAGTTAACAAAACTAGATCATATCTTGCTACCATGAAGAAAACAAAAATCACCCGTAACGCTTTAGTCATATTCCAGGTAATCTATTTGCTTATGGCCTTGCCTAAACCTAGCGACTTGTTTTTTAAATTGGAACGGCAAGCCAGACAAAATATAGCGAGCCTATTTATATAATGAATATGAATTCGGAGTGCAGAAATGATTAAATATTAAAGCATTAAACCTCTCACTAAAGGCTTCGGTCATACAAAGTTATACTTAAATCCTAACTGGTTTTCTAGCAGATTATTAAGAATGTCTCACCCCATGTTCAAGAACAGACTTTTTCCCTTTATTCAGATTACAACCTCTCACTTTCAGTTATTTGAAAATGAAATAATCTCCAAAATATCGCTACAGTGGGGCAAAAAAAGTATTTAGTCAGCCACCAATTGTGCAAGTTCTCCCACTTAAAAAGATGAGAAAGGTATGTAATTTTCATCATAGATACACTTCAACTATGACAGACAAAATTAGAAAACAAATCCAGAAAATCACAAAATCACATTTAATGAATTTATTTGCAAATTATGGTGGAAAATAAGTAATTGGTCACCTACAAACAAGCAAGATTTCTGGCTCACACAGACCTGTAACTTCTTCTTTGAGAGGCCCCTCTGTCCTCCACTCGTTACCTGTATTAATGGCACCTGTTTGAACTTGTTATCAGTATAAAAGACACCTGTCCACAACCTCAAACAGTCACACTCCAAACTCCACTATGGCCAAGACCAAAGATCTGTCAAAGGACACCAGAAACAAAATTGTAGACCTGCACCAGGCTGGGAAGACTGAATCTGCAATAGGTAAGCAGCTTGGTTGGAAGAAATCAACTGTGGGAGCAATTATTCGGGTATGGAAGACATACAAGACCACTAATAATCTCCGTCGATCTAGGGCTCCACGCAAGATCTCACCCCGTGGGGTCAAAATGATCACAAGAACGGTGAGCAAAAATCCCAGAACCACACGGGGGGACCTAGTGAATGACCTGCAGAATGCTGGGACCAAAGTAACAAAGCCTACCATCAGTAACACACTACACCGCCAGGGACTCAAATCCTGCAGTGCCAGACGTGTCCCCCTGCTTAAGCCAGTACATATCCATGCCCGTCTGAAGTTTGCTAGAGAGCATTTGGATGATCCAGAAGAAGATTGGGGGAATGTCATATGGTCAGATGAAACCAAAATATAACTTTTTGGTAAAAACACAACTCGCTGAGTTGCATCCAAATAACACCATACCTACTGTGAAGCATGGGGGTGGAAACATCATGCTTTGGGGCTGTTTTTCTGCAAAGGGACCAGGACGACTGATCCGTGTAAAGGAAAGAATGAATGGGGCCATGTATCGTGAGATTTTGAGTGAAAACCTCCTTCCATCAGCAAGGGCACTGAAGATGAAACGTGGCTGGGTCTTTCAGCATGACAATAATCCCAAACACACCGCTGGGCAACGAAGGAGTGGCTTCGTAAGAAGCATTTCAAGGTCCTGGAATGGCCTAGCCAGTCTCCAGATCTCAACCCCATAGAAAATCTTTGGAGGGAGTTGAAAGTCCGTGTTGCCCAGCAACACCCCCAAAACATCACTGCTCTAGAGGAGATCTGCATGGATGAATGTGGCTAAAATACCAGCAACAATGTGTGAAAACCTTGTGAAGACTTACAGAAAACGTTTGACATCTGTCATTGCCAACAAAGGGTATATAATAAAGTATTGAGATAAACTTTTGTTATTGAACAAATACTTATTTTCCACCATAATCTGCAAATAAATTCATAAAAAATCTTACAATGTGATTTTCTGGATTATTTTCCCTCATTTTGTCTGTCATAGTTGAAGTGTGCCTATGATGAAAATTACAGGCCTCTCATCTTTTTAAGTGGGAGAACTTGCACAATTGGTGGCTGACCAAATACTTTTTTGCCCCACTGTATATTGTAATACATCAAAAGTTGGTTTCCATTTGAGTTTAATCCACCAGAAAAGACAGAACAAATATTACAACAACTATTATTGTAAGGACATATATAGAGGGGCAATCAGCAAAACTAAGGAGTCCAGGTGAGTCCAATGGAGCGCTGATACGCGTAACGATGATGACAGGTGTGCGTAATGATGGACCACCTGGCGCCCTTGAGCGCCAGAGAGGGGGAGTGGGAACAGACACCCGGCATCCCACCTGGGCGAGCCTGACTGACCGACCGAAGCATGGAACCCTGACAAGCCAGCTGAAGCGTGGGAGCCTGACCAAATGGCTGAGGCATGACGTGGGGTACGAACCTGCCGAGCCAACCGAGGCAAGGAAACATCTCGAGCCAGCATGAAGCACCCCCAGTTCCTTCGGCAGTAGCACCTAGACCCTACGTCACCAACCAAAACAAAAAACTGATGAAGGTTGATGCGTGTAACGAAGGTGACAGGTGTGTGCAATGAAGGGCCACCTGGCACCTTCGAGCGCCAGAGAGGGGGAGCGGGAGCAGGCGTGACAATTATGGTTAAACTCAAATGTACTAATTGAATTTTAAAAAACAGAATAATCTTTGTAAATGATATCATAAATAGGACTGGTGGAGTTATTTCATACATGCAGCTAACATTAATATATGGAAATGTCTACCCCACCCAAAATTACAACCAACTAATTGCAGCATTACTGCAAAAATGGAAGAGGCAACTTGTCTGTCGGCCCTGCATTAAAGACCAAAATTGGTTAAAGATAATTGTGATGAATAAAAAAGTATACCAGTTTCATTTACAGATAAAACAATTGACAGCTGGGCCATATAGATAGCTAAATAGTTGGGAAGAGATTTTTGATGTACCGATTTCATGGCACATAGTTAATGTTACACAAAACTTTGAGTTTTTCAATGTAAACGATTATAAAAAAATCTTGCAACCAATAGAATGTTATATACATATATGGGGGATATAACCTTCCCTTTGCTGTGAAGAGACAGAATCATTAGATAATTTGTTTTGGCACTGTCCATATGTAGCTTGTTTTTGGTCACAGGTTCAAGATTGACTGAAGACTTGGAACATTTACCTGGAGCTAAATCTGCAAATAGAACTGCTGGGTGATTTGAAAAGTCCTAGTCAATCGATCAATAATATAATAATAATCTTAGTAAAAATGTTTATCTTTAATTTACAATCTTTAGAAACTATGAGAATAGAAAGGTTCAGAACTTTTCTGAAACGTCACAGCACAGTTGAAAAATATATGTCAAACAAAAATCCAATATGGATGGTTCAGAGATAGATGGGAGTGGTTGGGTGGAGCTGAAGGGTGGGACTAAAAATAACAACATAACTAATGTAAAATATACTGTGTCCGTAAAATATATATAGGTTCAGAACAGCACACTGTCAAACAGTATTCAGACCTCTTTACTTTTCCCCCTCAAAAATATGTTAGCGTTATTTTAAAATGTATTCCCCCCCCAAATTTCCCTCATCAATCTACACACAATACACCATAATGACAATGCTAAAACAGGTTTTTAGAAAATGTTGCTAATTTACTAAAATAAATAATTGAAATACCTTATTACCCTAAAACCTGTTAGGGATAGGGGGCAGCATTTTCACTTTGGATGAATTGCATGCCCATAGTAAACTGCCTCCTACTCTGTCCTAGATGCTAATATATGCATATTATTATTACTATTGGATAGAAAACACTCTGAAGTTTCTAAAACTGTTTGAATTATGTCTATGGGTATAACAGAACTCATAGGGCAGGCAAACTTCCAAATAGGAAGTGGAAATTCTGGGGCTGGTTGAATTTCAAGTCATCGCCTATTCACATCCAAACAAGATATGGATCTGTTCGCACTTCCTACGCCTATCACTAGATGTCGACAGTCAGTAGAATGTGGAATGAAGCCTCTAGTGTGATGTGGGACCGGACGGGAGGGGAATGAGTCAGTGGTCTGTCAGAATGCCAGTTCCTGGTTGCGCATATTACTGTTGATATAGCCTTGCGTTCCATTACTCTGTAGACAAAAATGAATGTTGGAACGTTATTGGATATATATGAAAATAACATCCTGAAGATTGATTCTCTACTTAGTTTGACCAGTTTATTCAACCTGGAATATAACTTTTTGAAGTTTTCGTCTGGGTTCGCATGGACCAGCACCAGATTTTGGACATGTGAACTAACCGTGCTAGCAAAAGCAGCTAATTGGACAATAGTAATGGACATTATGGAACAAAACAAATATTTATTGTGGAACTAGGACTCCTTGCACTGCATTCTGATGAAAGATCATCAAAGGTAAGGGAATATTTATGATGTAATTTCGTATTGCTGTTGACTCAAACATGGCGGAGAAATATTGTTACGTCTTAGCGCCATTTTAGATTATTGCATGGTATGCTTTTTTCGTAACTGTGACAGCTTTCTTCCGTCGAAGAAAGGCAGGAGACTCTCGCAGCTCTGGACAGGCGGGAGACTCTAGCAGCTCTGGACAGGCGGGAGACTCTAGCAGCTCTGGACAGGCGAGGCGCACTGTAGGCCTGGTGCGTGGTGCCGGCACTGGTAGTACTGGGCCGAGGACACGCACCTCAGGGCGAGTGCGGGGAGGAGGAACAGGGAGTACTGGGCTCTGGACACGCACAGGAAGCCTGGAGCGGGGGGCTTCCACCGGAGGGCTGGTGCGTGTAGGTGGCACTGGAGAGACAGGACCGTGCAGGTGCACTAGAGCTCTTGAGCACCGAGCCTGCCCAACCTTACCTGGCTCGATGCCCACTCTAGCCCGGCCGATACGCAGAGCTGGTATGTACCGCACCGGGCTATGCTCCCGCACTGGAGACACCGTGCGCTCCACAGCATAACACGGTGCCTGCCCGGTCGATCTCGCTCTCCGGTAAGCACAGGAAGTTGGCGCAAGTCTCCTACCTGGCTTCGCCATACTCCCTGTGTGCCTCTCCCCAAGACATTTTTGGGGCTGACTCTCGGGCTTCCTACCGCTCCGCCGTGCTCATTTCTCCAACTACATTCTCCTGTAACCCTCCTCACACTGCTCCAGCGATTCCCAGGCGGGCTCCGGCACTCTCCCTGGGTCAACCGTCCACCTGTCTATCTCTTCCCAAGTTGTATAGTCCAGATTCTGCTCCCATGTCCAGAAATCCTGACATTGCTGCCTCTCCTGCTCCTGCCCGTGGTTCTGTAACGGTTTTCTTCCGTCGAAGGAGAGGAGGACCAAAATGCAACGTAGTTTGTGTTCAACATGTTTAATCAAAGACGATAACGTGAACACTACACAAATACAAATTTACAAATGTGGCAAAACCCGAAACAGTCCTATCTGGTGCAGAGAACACAAAGACAGGAAACAACCACCCACAAACCCCAACACAAAACAAGCTACCTAAATATGGTTCCCAATCAGAGACAATGACAAACACCTGCCTCTGATTGAGAACCATATCAGGCCATACATAGAAACGGACAAACTAGACACACAACATAGAATGCACACCCAGCTCACATCCTGACCAACACTAAAACAAGGAAAACCAACACTAAAACAAGGAAAACAGAACTATGGTCATAACGTGACAGTAACGTTTAATAAAAATCTGACACAGCGGTTCCATTAACAACCAGGGTCCCTTTAATTATATGTAAAACATGTATCTTTCGTCGAAGTTTATGATTTCTGTTATCTGGCATAGCTCTCTGTAATTACTCCGGATATTTTGGAGGCATTTCTGAACATGGCGTCAATGTAAACCGAGATTTGTGGATATAAATATGCATATTATCGAACAAAACATAAATGTATTGTGTAACATGATGTCATACGAGTGTCATCTGATGAAGATTATCAAAGGTTAGTGATTCATTTTTTCTCTAATTCTGCTTTTGTGACTATCTTTGGCTGGGAAAAAATGGCTGTGTGTTTTTTGGGGATTTGGTGGTGAGTAAACAAATATATGTTGTGTTTTCGCTGTAAAACATGTTTTTTTTTAAAAATCGGACACGATGGATAGATAAACATCTTGTTAATCTTTCATTTGCTGTATTGGACTTGATAATGTGTGAAAGTTAAATATTTAAAAAATATATTTTTGAATACCCCGCGCTGCCTTTTCAGCGGAATGTTGGGGGGAGGGGGGTGGGCGCTAGCGGAACCCCTAGCCATAAGATGTTTTAAGATCCCCAAGAAAACAGTGGCCTCCATTCTTAAATGGAAGTAGTTTGGAACGACCAAGACTCATCCTAGAGCTGGCCGCCAGGCCAAACTGAGCAATTGGGGAGAAGGGTCTTGGTCAGTTTTTGGTCAGGGAGGTGACCAAAAACCCGATGGTCACTCTGTGGAGATGGGAGAAACTTCCAGAAGCGCAACCATCTCTCTCCAGCATTCCACCAATCAGGCCTTTATGGTAGAGTGGCCAGTCGGAAGCCAGTCCTCAGTAAAAGGCACATGACAGCCCACTTGGAGTTTGCCAAAAGGCACCTAAAGATTCTCTGTTCTGATGAAACCAAGATTGAACTCTTTGGCCTAAATGCGAAGCGTCTCATCTAGAGGAAACATGGCACCATCCCTAAGGTGAAGCATGATGGTGGCAGCATCATACTGTGGGGAGGACTTTCAGCAGAATGAACTGGATTTTTATTTATCTAGGCAAGTCATTTAAGAACAAACTCTTATTTACAATGATGGCCTACCAGGGAACAGTGGGTTCAGGGTCAGAACGACAGATTATTACCTAGTCAGCTCTGGGATTAGATCCAGCAACCTTTCGGTTACTGACCCAATGCTCTAACCACTAGGCTACCTGCAGCCCCACTGTTCCTCGGAAGGCCGTTATTGTAAACAAGAATTTGTTCTTAACTTCTTGCGTCGAGCCAACCCGGATCTGGGATCGTGACTACAGTCTCAAGACCATTACCATAACGCAACGTTAACTATTCATGAAAATCGCAAATGAAATGAAATAAATATGCTAGCTCTCAAGCTTATCCTTTTGTTAACAACACTGTCATCTCAGATTTTCAAAAATATGCTTCTCAACCATAGCAAAACAAGCATTTGTGTAGCAGCATTTAGCGTTAGCATAGCATTTAGCGTTAGCATTCAGCAGGCAACATTTTCACAAAAAACAGAAAATCATTCAAATAAAATCATTTACCTTTGAAGAACTTCAGATGTTTTCAATGAGGAGACTCTCAGTTAGATAGCAAATGTTCTGTTTTTCCTGAAAGATTATTTGTTTAGGAGAAATCGCTCCATTTTGTGCGTCACGTTTAGCTACTAAAAAAACCTCTATCCAGGATTGTGTAAATCTATCCGCAAGCTCATTAGCATAACACAACGTTAACTATTCATGAAAATCGCAAATGAAATGAAATCAATATTCTAGCTCTCAAGCTTAGCCTTTTGTTAACAACACTGTCATCTCAGATTTTCAAAAATATGCTTCTCAACCATAGCAAAACTAGCATTTGTGTAACAGTATTGATAGCTATTGATAGCTAGCATTAGCATTTAGCGTTAGCATCAGCAGGCAACATTTTCACAAAAAACAGAAAAACATTCAAATAAATCATTTACCTTTGAAGAACTTCAGATGTTTTCAATGAGGAGACTCTCAGTTAGATAGCAAATGTTCAGTTTTTCCTGAAAGATTATTTGTGCAGGAGAAATCGGTCCATTTTCTGCGTCATGTTTGGCTACCAAAAAACCCCGAAAATTCAGTTATAAAAACACCAAACCTTTTCCAAAATAACTCCATAATATCGACTGAAACATGGCAAACGTTGTTAGAATCAATCCTCAAGGTGTTTCTCTACATATCTCTTCAATGATATATCGTTCGTGGAAGTGTGCTTTCCCCTGTGAATCCCATGGGAAAATGGCTGCAGCTGAAAATTACGCACCAATTTAGACAAAGGACACCGGGCGGACCCCTGGCAAATGTAGTCTCTTATGGCCAATCTTCCAATGATATGCCTACAAATACGTCACAATGCTGCAGACACCTTGGACGAACGGCAGAGAGCATATAGGCTCCTTCATGGCACATTCACAGCCATAAGGAGACGATGGAAAACAGAGCCTCAAAAATTCTGCTCATTTCCTGTTTGAGGTTTCATCTTGGTTTTGCCTGTAGCATGAGTTCTGTGGCACTCACAGATAATATCTTTGCAGTTTTGAAAACATCAGTGTTTTCTTTCCAAAGCTGCCAATTATATGCATAGCCGAGCATCTTTTCGTGACAAAATATTGCACTTAAAACGGGAACGTTTTCTTTATCCAATAATGAAATTAGCGCCCCCATAGCTTCAACTGGTTAACGGACTTGCCAGGATTGAGGGAAAGATGAACTGAGCAAAGTACAGAGAGATCCTTGATGAAAACCTGCTCCAGAGCACTCAGGACCTCAGACGAGGGTGAAGGTTCACCTTCCAACAGGACAATGACCCTAAGCACACAGCCAACACAATGCAGGAGTGGGTTCAGAACAAGTCTCTGAATGACCTTGAGTGGCCCCACCAGAGCCCAGAATTGAGTCCAATCGAACATCTCTGGAGAGACCTGAAAATAGCTGTGTAACAAACTCCCCATGCAACCTGACAGAACTTGAGAGGATCAGCAGAGAAGAATGGGAGAAACTCCCCAAATACAGGTGTGTCAAGCTTGTAGCATCATACCCAAGAAGACTCAAGGCTGTAATCGCTTCAACAAAATACTGAGAAGAGGGTCTAAATACCTAAATAGTTGAAGTCGGAAGTTTACATACACTTTAGACAATTACATTTAATCTCAGTTTTTCACAATTCCTGACATTTAATCCTTGTAAAAATTCCCTGTCAGTTAGGATCACCACTTTATTTTAAGAATGTGAAATGTCAGAATAATAGTAGAGAGAATGATTTATTTAAGCTTTTATTTCTTTCCTCACATTCCCAGTGAGTCAGAAATGTACATACACTCAATTAGTATTTAGTAGCAATGCCTTCACATGTTTTTACTTGGGTCAAACGTTTTGGGTAGCCTTCCACAATAAGCTGGGGGAATTTTGGCCCATTCCTCCTGACAGAGCTGGTGTAACTGAGTCAGGTTCATAGGCCTCCTTGCTCGCACACGCTTCTCCAGTTCTGCCCAAAAATGTTCTATAGGATTGAGGTCAGGGCTTTGTGATGGCCACTCCAATAACTTGACTTTGTCGTCCTTAAGCCATTTTGCCACAACTTTGGAAGCATGCTTGGGGTCATTGTCCATTTGGAAGACCCATTTGCGACCAAGCTTTAACTTCCTGACTGATGTCTTGAGACGTTGCTTCAATATATCCACATAATTTTCCTTCTCATAATGCCATCTATTTTGTGAAGTGAAGTCCCTCCTGCAGCAAAGCACCCCAACAACATGATGCTGCCACCCCTGTGCTCCAAGGTTGGGATGGTGTTCTTCGGCTTGCAAGCCTCCCCCTTTTTCCTCCAAACATAACGATGGTCATTATGGACATTTTTGTTTCAGACCAGAGGACATTTCTCCAAAAAGTACCATCTTTGTCCCCATTTGCAGTTGCAAACCATAGTCTGACTTTTTTATAGGGGTTTTGTAGCAGTGGCTTCTTCCTTGCTGAGTGGCCTTTCAGGTTATGTCGATATAGGACTCGTGTTGGTGTGGATATTGTCACGATCGTCGTAAAGAGGAGACCAAGGCGCAGCGTGATATGAATACATGTTCTATATTTAACGAAGAAAGAACACTAAAACAAAATTACAAAACAACAAACCAACGTGACGCTCTATATAAACAGTGCAGACACAGGCAACTAGACATAGGCAATAACCCACAAAATACCCAAAGAGGATGGCTGCCTAAATATGGTTCCCAATCAGAGACGATACACACCTGCCTCTAATTGAGAACCAATGTAGGAAACCATAGACATACAGTATAAAAACACCTAGATAGTAAACAACCCCAAAAACCTACAAAACCCCTAGACAGTACAAAAAACACATACATCACCCATGTCACACCCTGACCTAACCAAAACAATAAAGAAAACAAAGAATACTCAGGTCAGGGCGTGACAGATATAGATACTTTTGTGCATGTTTCCTTCAGCATCTTCACAAGGTCCTTTGCTGTTGTTCTGGGATTGATTTGCACTTTTCGCACCAAAATACATTCATCCACAGGAGACCGAACAGGTCTCCTTCCTGAGCGGTATGACGGCTGCGTGGTCCCATGGCGTTTGGAAATTGCTCCCAAGGATGAACCAGACTTGTGGAGGTCTACAATTTTTTTCAGAGGTCTTGGCTTCCCCATGATGTCAAGCAAAGAGGCACTGAGTTTGATGGTAGGTCTTGAAATACATCCACAGGTACACCTCCAATTGACTCAAATTATGTCAATTAGCCTATCAGAAGCTTCTAAAGCCATGACATAATCACAGCTGTTTATAGGCACAGTCAACTTAGTGTATATAAACTTCTGACCCACTGGAATTGTGATACAGTGAATTATAAGTGAAACAATCTTTCTGTAAACAATTGTTGTAAAAATTACTTTTGTCATGCACAAAGTAGATGTCCTAACCAACTTGCCAGAACTATAGTTTGTCAACAAGAAATGTGTGGAGTGGTTGAAAAACTAGTTTTAATGACTCCAACCTACTTCAACTGTATGTTAAATGTGATAGTTTTTTTTATTTTTTATTCATTTGCAAAATTTTCTGAAAAACAGTTTTTGCTCTCGAGTGGCTCATCGATCTAAGGCACATAATTAATCTCAGTGCAAGAGGCGTCACTATAGTACCTGGTTCAAATCCAGTTTGTATCACATCCGGCCGTGATTGGGAGTCCCATAGGGAGACAATCATTGTAATTAAGAATTTGTTTTTAACTGACTTGCCAAGTTAACCTCTCTGGGATATGGCCAAAAGCCAGGGAAAATGCTAATTAAAGCTACACTTGTTGTGAATCCAGCCAACATGTCAGATTTCAAAAAGGCAAAAGCAAACAATGCTATTATCTGAGGATAGCACCATAGTAAACAAAGAGAGAAAAGTATTTTTCAACCCTGCAGACTCGACCCAAAATGCAGAAATAAATTATAATTCATGCCTTACCTTTAACCGAGCTTCTTTTGTTGGCATTCCAATATGTCACATAAACATCACAAATGGTCCTTTTGTTCAATTAATTCTGTCGATATATATCCAAAATGTCCATTAATTTGGCACGTTTGATCCAGAAAAACACCGGTTCCAACTTGCTCAACGTGACTACAAAATATAAGGTTACAAAATAAGGTTACCTGTAAACTTTGACAAAACATTTCAAACAACTTTTGTAATACAACTTTAGGTATTTTTTTACGTAAATAATCAATCAAATTGAAGACGGGATGATCTGTGTTCAATACACGAAGAAAACAAACTGAAGCATGCTTTCTGGTCACACGCCTCTATCTAATAGTACACTTCAAGTGACCCTCGTTCAAGATGGCCGTACTTCTTCATTACACAAAGGAATAACCTCAACCAATTTCTAAAAACTGTTGATATCCAGTGGAAGTGATAGGAACTGCAAGAAGGTCCCTTAGAAATCTGGATTCCAAATGAAAAAAGAGTGACCTAAAAAACAACAACATCTGAATGGTTTGTCCTCGCAAAATAAGTTCTGTTATACTCACAGACATAATTCAAACAGCTTTAGACACTTCAGTGTTTTCGATCCAAATCTACTAATAATATGCATATCTTAACTTCTGGGGATGAGTAGCAGGCAGTTGAATTTGGGCATATATTTTATCCGGATGTGAAAATGCCCCGTCACCAAGAAGTTAAATAAAGGTTAAATCAATTTTAGAATAAGTCTGTAACCTAACAAAATGTGGAAAAAGTCAAGGGGTCTGAAAACTTCCCAAGACACTGACTCTAGGGGTATCAGACCGTGTGATACAATGTCCACTCCCCTGCGGAAATCCAATTAGCATTAAAAAAATCCCCATAAAAAAGCATCTGTTTAAGATAGAGATATTTGAATGGTCTGTGTCTCAATTACAGGAGGTTGGTGGCACCTTAATTGGGGAGAACGGATAGAGTTCTTTTGAGGTGGACAAGTTCATCCAGACTACATTTTACAGATCCTTTATTATTGAGTCCACCTTTCTTTTATTTTTATTGTATTTCATGAAATTGGACAGTACCGGTCAAAAGTTTTAGAACACCTACTCATTCAAGGTTTTTATTTTATTTTTTACTATTTTCTACAATGTAGAGTAATAGTGAAGACATCAAAACTATGAAATGACACATATGGATACATGTAGAAACCAAATAAGTGTTAAACAAATCAAGGTCATCTGATGCGGCACTCCACCACTCTCCTTCTTTGTAAAATAGCCGTTACACAGCCTGGGGGTGTATTTTGGGTCATTGTCCTGTTGAAAAACAAATGATAGTCCCACTAAGCCCAAACCAGATGGGATGGGGTATCGCTGCATAATGCTGTGGAAGCCATGCTGGTTACATTTACATTTACATTTACATTTAAGTCATTTAGCAGACGCTCTTATCCAGAGCGACTTACAAATTGGTGCATACACCTTATGACAACCAGTGGAACAGCCACTTGCATCTAAATCTTGTTGGGGGAGAAGGGGGTGAGAAGGATTACTTACCCTTACTTACCCTATCCTAGGTATTCCTTGAAGAGGTGGGGTTTCAGGTGTCTCCGGAAGGTGGTGATTGACTCCGCTGTCCTGGCGTCGTGAGGGAGTTTGTTCCACCATTGGGGGCCAGAGCAGCGAACAGTTTTGACTGGGCTGAGCGGGAACTGTACTTCCTCGGTGGTAGGGAGGCGAGCAGGCCAGAGGTGGATGAACGCAGTGCCCTTGTTTGGGTGTAGGGCCTGATCAGAGCCTGGAGGTACTGAGGTGCCGTTCCCCTCACAGCTCCGTGGCGAGCACCATGGTCTTGTAGCGGATGCGAGCTTCAACTGGAAGCCAGTGGAGAGAGCGGAGGAGCGGGGTGACGTGAGAGAACTTGGGAAGGTTGAACACCAGACGGGCTGCGGCGTTCTGGATGAGTTGTAGGGGTTTAATGGCACAGGCAGGGAGCCCAGCCAACAGCGAGTTGCAGTAATCAAGACGGGAGATGACAAGTGCCTGGATTAGGACCTGCGCCGCTTCCTGTGTGAGGCAGGGTCGTACTCGGCGGATGTTGTAGAGCATGAACCTACAGGAACGGGACACCGCCTTGATGTTAGTTGAGAACGTCAGGGTGTTGTCCAGGATCACGCCAAGGTTCTTAGCGCTCTGGGAGGAGGACACAATGGAGTTGTCAACCGTGATGGCGAGATCATGGAACGGGCAGTCCTTCCCCGGGAGGAAGAGGAGCTCCGTCTTGCTGAGGTTCAGCTTGAGGTGGTGATCCGTCATCCACACTGATATGTCTGCCAGACATGCAGAGATGCGATTCGCCACCTGGTCATCAGAAGGGGGAAAGGAGAAGATTAATTGTGTGTCGTCTGCATAGCAATGATAGGAGAGACCATGTGAGGTTATGACAGAGCCAAGTGACTTGGTGTATAGCGAGAATAAGAGAGGGCCTAGAACAGAGCCCTGGGGGACACCAGTGGTGAGAGCGCGTGGTGAGGAGACAGATTCTCGCCACGCCACCTGGTAGGAGCGACCTGTCAGGTAGGACGCAATCCAAGCGTGGGCCGCGCCGGAGATGCCCAACTCGGAGAGGGTGGAGAGGAGGATCTGATGGTTCACAGTATCGAAGGCAGCCGATAGGTCTAGAAGGATGAGAGCAGAGGAGAGAGAGTTAGCTTTAGCAGTGCGGAGCGCCTCCGTGATACAGAGAAGAGCAGTCTCAGTTGAATGACTAGTCTTGAAACCTGACTGATTTGGATCAAGAAGGTCATTCTGAGAGAGATAGCGGTAGAGCTGGCCAAGGACGGCACGCTCAAGAGTTTTGGAGAGAAAAGAGAGAAGGGATACTGGTCTGTAGTTGTTGACATCGGAGGGATCGAGTGTAGGTTTTTTCAGAAGGGGTGCAACTCTCGCTCTCTTGAAGACGGGAGGGACGTAGCCAGCGGTCAGGGATGAGTTGATGAGCGAGGTAAGGTAAGGGAGAAGGTCTCCGGAAATGGTCTGGAGAAGAGAGGAGGGGATAGGGTCAAGCGGGCAGGTTGTTGGGCGGCCGGCCGTCACAAGACGCGAGATTTCATCTGGAGAGAGAGGGGAGAAAGAGGTCAGAGCATAGGGTAGGGCAGTGTGAGCAGAACCAGCGGTGTCGTTTGACTTAGCAAACGAGGATCGGATGTCATCGACCTTCTTTTCAAAATGGTTGACGAAGTCATCTGCAGAGAGGGAGGAGGGAGGGGGGAGGATTCAGGAGGGAGGAGAAGGTGGCAAAGAGCTTCCTAGGGTTAGAGGCAGATGCTTGGAATTTAGAATGGTAGAAAGTGGCTTTAGCAGCAGAGACAGAGGAGGAAAATGTAGAGAGGAGGGAGTGAAAGGATGCCAGGTCCGCAGGGAGGCGAGTTTTCCTCCATTTCCGCTCGGCTGCCCGGAGCCCTGTTCTGTGAGCTCGCAATGAGTCGTCGAGCCACGGAGCGGGAGGGGAGGACCGAGCCGGCCTGGAGGATAGGGGACATAGGGAGTCAAAGGATGCAGTAAGGGAGGAGAGGAGGGTTGAGGAGGCAGAATCAGGAGATAGGTTGGAGAAAGTTTGAGCAGAGGGAAGAGAAGATAGGATGGAAGAGGAGAGAGTAGCGGGGGAGAGAGAGCGAAGATTGGGACGGCGCGATACCATCCGAGTAGGGGCAGTGTGGGAAGTGTTGGATGAGAGCGAGAGGGAAAAGGATACAAGGTAGTGGTCGGAGACTTGGAGGGGAGTTGCAATGAGGTTAGTGGAAGAACAGCATCTAGTAAAGATGAGGTCAAGCGTATTGCCTGCCTTGTGAGTAGGGGGAGGGTGAGAGGGTGAGGTCAAAAGAGGAGAGGAGTGGAAAGAAGGAGGCAGAGAGGAATGAGTCAAAGGTAGACGTGGGGAGGTTAAAGTCGCCCAGAACTGTGAGAGGTGAGCCGTCCTCAGGAAAGGAGCTTATCAAGGCATCAAGCTCATTGATGAACTCTCCGAGGGAACCTGGAGGGCGATAAATGATAAGGATGTTAAGCTTGAAAGGGCTGGTAACTGTGACAGCATGGAATTCAAAGGAGGCAATAGACAGATGGGTAAGGGGAGAAAGAGAGAAAGACCACTTGGGAGAGATGAGGATCCCGGTGCCACCACCCCGCTGACCAGAAGCTCTAGGGGTGTGCGAGAACACGTGGGCGGACGAGGAGAGAGCAGTAGGAGTAGCAGTGTTATCTGTGGTGATCCATGTTTCCGTCAGTGCCAAGAAGTCAAGGGACTGGAGGGAGGCATAGGCTGAGATGAACTCTGCCTTGTTGGCCGCAGATTGGCAGTTCCAGAGGCTACCAGAGACCTGGAACTCCACGTGGGTCGTACGCGCTGGGACCACCAGGTTAGGGTGGTCGCGGCCACGCGGTGTGGAGCGTTTGTATGGTCTGTGCAGAGAGGAGAGAACAGGGATAGACAGACACATAGTTGACAGGCTACAGAAAAGGCTACGCTAATGCAAGGAAATTGGAATGACAAGCGGACTACACGTCTCGAATGTTCAGAAAGTTAAGCTTACGTAGCAAGAATCTTATTGACTAAAATGATTAAAATGATACAGTACTGCTAAAGTAGGCTAGCTGGCAGTAGCTGCGTTGTTGACACTACACTAATCAAGTCGTTCCGTTGAGTGTAATAATTCTACAGTGCTGCTATTCGGGGCTAGCTGGCTAGCTAGCAGTGTTGTTTACGTTACGTTGAGTTAAAAGAACGACAATAGCTGGCTAGCTAACCTAGGGAATCGGTCTAGACTACACAATTATCTTTGAAACAAAGACGGCTATGCAGCTAGCCACGATCAAACAAATCAAACCGCTGCACTGCAATGAAACGAAAATGTGAAACCACCTGACCGGGTTGTTGAATTCAAAACAGCAGACGTTGGCTAGCTGTTAGCAGTTAGCTGTTGGCTAGCTAGCAGAGTCTCCTACGTTAAGGACGACAAATAGCTGGCTAGCGAACCTCAGTGAATTAAGATAATCACTCCAAGGCTACACACACTAAACTACACAATTATCTTGGAAACAAAGACAGCTATGTAGCTAGTTAACACTGAACTAATCAAGTCGTACAGTTGAGTGAATAGCACTACAGTGATGCTAATCTGTGTGCGTTAGCTAGCTCCTGGGCGAATAGCAGTGAAGGCTACGTTAGGGCGACGAAATACGATAATTATGCAATTGGTTAAGTGTGCCTTGAATTCTAAATAAATCACAGACAGTGTCACCAGCAAAACAACCCCACACCATAACACCACCACCTCCATGCATTACGGTGGGAAATACACAAGCAGAGATCATCCGATCATCCAAAGACACGGCGGGTGAAACCAAAAATCTCCAATTTGGACTCCAGACCAAAGGACACATTTCCACCTGTCTAATGTCCATTTCTCTTGTTTCTTGGCCCAAGCAAGTCTCTTCTTATTGGTGTCCTTTAGTAGTGGTTTCTTTGCAGAAATTTGCAAATGAAGGCCTGATTCACACAGTCTCCTCTGAACAGTGTATGTTGAGATGTGTCTGATACTTTAACTCTGTGAAGCATTTATTTGGGCTGCAATTTCTGAGGCTGGTAACTCTAATGAACTTAACCTCTGCAGCTGAGGTAACTCTGGGTCTTCCATTCCTGTGGCGGTCCTCATGAGAGCCAGTATAATCATAGTGCTTGATGGTTTTTGCGACTGCACTTGAAGAAATGTTCAAAGTTCTTGACATTTTACTGATTGACTGACCTTCATGTCGTAAAGTAATGACGGACTGTCATTTCTCTTTGCTTATTTGAGCTGTTCTTGCCATAATATGAACTTGGTCTTTTACCAAATAGGGCTATCTTCTGTATACCAACCCTACCTTGTGTTGGTAAAATAGGGGAATAGCTTTAAAACACTGAAGTGCATTTTGTGTAACATAAGGTAATAAGGTATAAGGTAACTTTTGGTTTTGATGCAATTGTGTGTGACTGTAGCTGAACTGTGAGCCACGCTCTTTTTGCTCCGTTAGCTCTCTATTTTATTTTTTCATTCGGAACAATGATAATGATGTACAATTTGTAATAAAAGTTAACTACTTCAGTGAAATTCCAGACTAACTCGTCATTAGCAGTGGATAAGATCCCCAAATGTGGGAATTACCCCAGAACATCCGTAAGTTGCTCTGGCCATGGAGCTAGCAAGTGAAGGCTCCTCTGAGCCGCCCCGACTACAATCTGGAGGACAGCCAGGAAAGGTAACATTGGGGATTAATCCGGTATTTATCCTGACTGCGTCGGTGAGTTATTTACATTCTTCCGGAATATCAAAGAGAAATCAAAATGAAAAAAAATAAATAAATAAAAAACTGAATTTGACTTTCACGAGACAACGGCTAATAAAGTTAATCATCTTTGTCTGAGTGGTGGCTGATGTTCTAGCTAAAGTTGTAAAATGGTGACTTCACACAGGAAATGTGTTATTTACGAGAGATAAATTGCCTGAGGATTCAATGTGCTACTCAAACCCATTCAAACCCATTCGCTAAATACAGCGACTGATGAAAGGCAATCACAAATCTCATTTGCCGACTGGACGAGCGAATGATGTTGCAAATGCTAACAGTAACTGTATGCCAAGTTCAGATGTAGCAAATATGCAGCTCACCGCAGCTAATATGGCTGACTCATGCTGTGAGTCAAAGACGTCAGCTAAACAGCCAAGGAGAGAAACGAATCTATTCAAGTCTCATGTGAAAAATGGAATTGGGGTGACAGTGGAATCGAATCACAGCTAAGTCAGAACCAAAACTATGCCAGCTGGCATGATAGATGCTCACCTAAAAATGTTATCTCTGGAAATGTGTTTTAGCCAATTACTGAAATGCTGTATACTCGAGGCACTAACCCTTTCAACTCTGCCAACCATATACTCTATGCAGCGAGTACCCCGTAGATGCTGTTTACTCCCATTACCCACACAGGATGCCAGCAGCTCTGCCCTCCTCTCCAGTCATGCCTCCTGTGGAAAACCACCGCTCAAAGTCGCAGGACAGCCATGGATGTATCCGTAGTGATGCTCTGCACACTGAAGTTAATGAAGAAAACAGTCTCGCCCCAAGTGAGCAAGATCCAGTTTACGTGGTAGGCAGCCCAGGCGTGTACATTAAGATATCTCATCTGACAGTGAAGACGAATAAACTACTCAGAAGGAGCAGTCACGGGCCTGCCTTGATTTCGGGAGCCAGAGGACTGTGCTGTTTGGTGAACAGGTGCCCTACTTCAACGCAAAGAACAGACCAAAGGTGCATGTCATAAGAATAGCATGCGCAGCCGTTCTCTAATCAGGGTGTGAGTACATTGTGCCCGGGAACGCACACTTCCGTGAACCTGTCAGAGGCAACGTGGTACTAAACCCAACTAAATGATTAATTGAAAAGGTTTGTGGTTAACGAACAGACCAATAATCAAATCCCCAATCAGGCTCTACAACCGAGTCAGTGAAAGTAAAAAAGGGCAGTATCAAATCAAATTTGATTGGTCACATACACATGGTTAGCAGATGTTAATGCGATTGTAGCGAAATGCTTGTGCTTCTAGTTCTGACCGTGCAATATCTAACAATTTCACAACTACCTTATACACACACAAAGGAATGAATAAGAATATGTACAGTGGGGCAAAAAAGTATTTAGTCAGCCACCAATTGTGCAAGTTCTCCCACTTAAAAAAGATGAGGCCTGTAATTTTCATCATAGGTACACTTCAACTATGACAGACAACATGAGAAAAGAAAATCCAGAAAATCACGTTGTAGGATTTTTTATGAATTTATTTGCAAATTATGGTGGAAAATAAGTATTTGGTCACCTACAAACAAGTAAGATTTCTGGCTCTCACAGACCTGTAACTTCTTCTTTAAGAGGCTCCTGTCCTCCACTCATTACATGTATTAATGGCACCTGTTTGAACTTGATACATGTATTACATACAATTTTTTTATTATTAAAGTGGCTAGATTAGAGTCAGTATGTTGGCAGCAGCCACTCAATGTTAGTGATGGCTGTTTAACAGTCTGATAGCCAAGAGATAGAAGCTGTTTTTCAGTCTCTCGGTCCCAGCTTTGATGCACCTGTACTGACCTCGCCTTCTGGATGATAGCGAGGTGAACAGGAAGTGGCTCAAAGAACGCACCCTTGTGGGGCCCCAGTGTTGAGGATCAGCGGGGTGGAGATGTTGTTTCCTACCCTCACCACCTGGGGGCGGCCCGTCAGAAAGTCCAGGACCCAGTTGCACAGGATGGGGTCGAGACCCAGGGTCTCGCACTTAATGACGAGTTTGGAGGGTACTATGGCGTTAAATGCTGAGCTCTAATCGATGAACAGCATTCTTACATAGCTATTCCCCTTGTCCAGATGGGTTAGGGCAGTGTGCAGTGTGATTGCGAGTTGCTTCGTCTGTGGACCTATTGGGGCAGTAAGCAAATTGGAGTGGGTCTAGGGGCAGTGCTTCTCAATTATTTTCTGTTACGTCCCCCACCCCAGGAAGAAGTTAACATTTCGCGCCCCCCAACTCTCCGCCACGACTGTAAATAGTATAATTTGTCTATAAAATTGTTAAAAGTACACCTCTGCATAACATTGTATCCTTATTAATATTAAAGAAAACAAAAAAACAATAAAGAAAGAAATATAGATCAACTTACAAAGAATAACTTTATTAACATTGTTTTTTAGTCTGTAACAGAAAAGACAAAGTGCATCAATTCGCCTGAAAAAAAAGAGAAAAATAAATATAATCAATAAATAATAATACATTCAAATTGATCAGCAACATTAACTCAGGAGCACAATATATGAAACACTGACCTATAAAACAAAAATGAATAAAACAATGTGCTGATTTTTTAAAATCAAAATGAGGAAGTCAGGATTAATGGCTACAATGAGCAAGTTTTGCAGAGCATAGCTTTTCGAAGCGGGGTTTGAAGCATGATACTGCAACTCTCAGCTCCTGCTCAACGTTAGCTGGGACCTGTACTTCATCTTCAGTGCAGAAACAGCAGAGAAGCCAGTCTCACAAAGATAAGATGTTGCAAAAGGAAGAAGAATGCCCATGGCTCTCTGCCCTAGGAGTGGATACTGCCTCTCTACACTCAGCCAGAATTCACTCAGTGTCTGTGATGTGAACCTCAGTCTCAATGTGGTGTCAGACGTCATATCAATGAACTGGTCCTCCTCTGCAGAGCTGAAACCAGTTGGAGCTGGTGCATTGAAAGGATCTCTCACCCAGTCATATTGGGAACTGTTTTCAGGGAAGTACTTTTTAAAGAATCCCATCAGTGATGCTCCTTAATATATGGAATCACTGAGGTGGCATCATAGTCAGTAGTGTCAACAAATTCATGCAGGTTCTCGAATGAATCAGTATTTCCTTCATCAAGTCGCCTGCCCCACATTGCAAGCTTTCGAGTGAAAGAGCTGATCTTGTCTGTGACCTGAGCGAGGTGTTTATCTTTCCCTTGAAGCTGGAGATTTAGTTAATTTAGCTTTCCAAATATGTCACATAGGTAGGCCAGTTTAGCCAGAAAGTTCTCATCACAACATTTTTCTGCAAGGTCGTGCTCCTGCTCCGAAAACATTATCTGCTCTCTGAGCTCAAAAACTCGAGACAAGACTTTTGCTTGTGACAACCACCTTGCTTCACTGTGAAACAGCACAGCTTGATGTTCAGCTCCCATCTCCTCACAGATAGCAGAGAAGACACTTGTTTTTATTTTAGTGGTCTGATCTTTATAAAATTGACTACACCTACAATGTCAATCATAACCTCACTTAATTCAGAGGAAAGGTGCCTTGATGCCAGTGCTTCTCTGTGTATGACACAGTGTGTCCACTCAGCATCGAACTGTAAGACAAAACATTTGTCTTTGAGTTAATCTACCAGCTGTTCTTTAAGATCGTTAGCAATGTCATTTATACATCTGGCGACAGTGTCATTGGACAGAGGGACAGTTTTTTATTTTTGCAGCACTTGCGTCATCCAGCATGACAGAGACCATGTCTAATGCTGCAGGCAGTATCAGCTCCTCTGCTATGGAGTGTTTTTTTTTTTTGCACTGATAAATTTGGTACGTCACCTTATATGATGCTAACAGTGCTTGCTGGTTTACTGAAGTTGCGTTCACAAAGCGGGACGATTGTTGGCAATATTCGGCACGTTTTCGCTGAAAAAACTCAAGCGGCTTATCAGCGTGATTGGGGTGTAATGTCTTTAAGTGACGCCTTAATTTATTTGGCTTCATGCTGTCCGCTGTCAACATTTTTAGACACAGTAAACATACCGGTCTTCCTCGTCTCCCACCGCAGTCACAGTGAAGCCAAGTGCTACATACGCTTCGTCATATTTCCTCGTCTTAGCTTTCGGGAGACTTACGCTTGTCTTATTATCTCCGTCTCCCTCCGCCTTTCTTTTCATCCCTGTTAAATCTTTTTCCATGGTGTCTCTTAAGGGTTTGTTATCTGCACTTCATATCTCCTGCTGTGTGTTCTTATTCGGTGCAAAAAATCCAGTGGAACAGTCACTTTACAATAGTGCATCTAAATCTTAAAAGGGGGGTGAGAAGGATTACTTATCCTATCCTAGGTATTCCTTAAAGAGGTGGGGTTTCAGGTGTCTCCGGAAGGTGGTGATTGACTCCGCTGTCCTGGCGTCGTGAGGGAGTTTGTTCCACCATTGGGGGGCCAGAGCAGCGAACAGTTTTGACTGGGCTGAGCGGGAACTGTACTTCCTCAGTGGTAGGGAGGCGAGCAGGCCAGAGGTGGATGAACGCAGTGCCCTTGTTTGGGTGTAGGGCCTGATCAGAGCCTGGAGGTAGTGAGGTGCCGTTCCCCTCACAGCTCCGTAGGCAAGCACCATGGTCTTGTAGCGGATGCGAGCTTCAACTGGAAGCCAGTGGAGAGAGCGGAGGAGCGGGGTGACGTGGGAGAACTTGGGAAGGTTGAACACCAGACGGGCTGCGGCGTTCTGGATGAGTTGTAGGGGTTTAATGGCACAGGCAGGGAGCCCAGCCAACAGCGAGTTGCAGTAATCCAGACGGGAGATGACAAGTGCCTGGATTAGGACCTGCGCCGCTTCCTGTGTGAGGCAGGGTCGTACTCTGCGGATGTTGTAGAGCATGAACCTACAGGAACGGGCCACCGCCTTGATGTTAGTTGAGAACGACAGGGTGTTGTCCAGGATCACGCCAAGGTTCTTAGCGCTCTGGGAGGAGGACACAATGGAGTTGTCAACCGTGATGGCGAGATCATGGAACGGGCAGTCCTTCCCCGGGAGGAAGAGCAGCTCCGTCTTGCCGAGGTTCAGCTTGAGGTGGTGATCCGTCATCCACACTGATATGTCTGCCAGACATGCAGAGATGCGATTCGCCACCTGGTCATCAGAAGGGGGAAAGGAGAAGATCAGATGGCTGACTCTGATATAGGCCCCGTCAAGAGATGGCTCGAGGAAGGACCGCCCATCATGGGGAGATGTGTCGCCTTTCGTGCCAGCGACTAAGGCCTATTGGAGCCAGTGGAAGAGACTGTATGTCAAAGACGGCATTCTCTTACGACACTTCTACTGTACCGAAGGTGCAGTGTTTTACCCACAGATACTCAGACCTCTTGTGTTCTGGTCGGACATCATGAAGCAGATGCATGACGGCCAGGTAGCCGGTCACTTTGGCGTGGAACGCATTCTTGCCCGGCTGCAGACAAGATACTACTGGTACCGAATGAGAGAGGATGTCACACTATGGTCTCGTACATGTACCAGCTGTGCAGCTAAAGCCAGACCTCCGAGGAAGCCCCAAGCACCCATGGGCACTGTCTTCATGGGAGTACCCATGGAGAGGATAGCCATTGATCTCATGGGCCCCATGAATGAGACAGAATGCTACAATCGCTGCATATTGGTGGTTCAAGACTATTTCAAAGTGGGTGGAAGCCTACGATCAAGCTGTGACAGTGGCTGAAGTTCTGACAGCTGAATGGTGGTGTCGCTACGGAGCCCCACAGACACTCCACAGCGATCAAGGCTCCAACTTCGAGTCTGAAGTCTTCCAAAGAATGTGTGGAATAGGAATCAGACCACAATCAGAAAGGCAAGTCGAAAGATTTAATGCCACTCTACAGAATATCTTAGCCACCACCACAGAACGTTGTCATTGGGACCGGGACCTCATGATTCCATTCTCCGTGATGGTCTATAGAGCAACAAAGCACAGCTCAACAGGGTTCACTCCGAACATGACGCTCCTTGGAAGTGAAGTAACAGAACCCATCGACCTGATGGCTGGCTTGCCACCCGATCATGAGCACACCAAGACCCCTCCACAGTATGTGGCACAGCTACAAGACAGATTGGAACTTGCTCACCAGAATGCAAGGGAAGAGCTGGGTCAGTCTGTGGAGCATGCCAAAAAGCAGTATGACAAGAATGTTGCAAGGATACACAACAACGTTGGTGACACAGTATGGTACTTAATTAATTGTATAAAGTGGGTGCGGGACAAAGTTATGAAGCCCCTACCATCCTATGAGGGTCCTTACGTCATACAAACTCAAGCCGTACAACTCCGGGATGACTCTAGACAACAGCTGGGTGTTCACACACGCCGAAGCATGGCAACCTGCAGAGATCTTGTAGCCTGATTTGGATGCAGGCCTCCACGATTCTGATCTGGATCTACCCAACCTGATCATGGATGAACAAAAGTGACAAAGGTAGTGAGAAGGATGCAGAGCTTGCTTCTGATACCACTTATTTTGTGAGTGGGTCTGCGACAACAGATGGAGTTCAGTCTAGTGGGGGTAGCATAATGCAACAAGACCAAGGATGGACTGTTACTCACCCTGCTTTGGTCAGACTCCCACAGGGTGGCCAAAGAGGAACAAAAGGCCACCGAACTGGTCAGGTGATTGGGTGTTGATGTTGAACTGAACTGTTACAAACAAACTGTTCTGGGACGTAAACAATTTGCTGTTTTTGCTAAAATATATATATGAATCAGACTGGAATTCCATATATACATATATGTGTGTTAAAAAAAATAAAAAAACAAAACACACTGAAGTAGTTGGGACTGTAAATTGTGACAGTTTTATATTCTATGCATTGACACGTGGGCCATTTATGTTTTGGGAACTTTCTTCCTATAATTTTGTATGGGAAGAAAGCCAGGTATTTCTGTAAACGGAAAGTAACATTCTTGAAATAGAACAGTGTTAACCTTCTTACTTTTTCAGAAGAGATACTGGAACAACATAATGTACTGCTAGGTACTGGAACCACTGACTTGCCTTCCTTTTCTCTAGGTATCCTCCTCTTAAACCAACAGCCCTTGTATGGTGCTACCCACCGCTCCATGTGCTTTCGGGAAATTAGGGAAAATGGACTACTTGCTCCTTCAAGTGGAGTTATTACTGAACAGGACAAGTTCAGAGGTCTTTGTGGACTGAAAAGAAGAAGAGAAAATGTTAACTTTCAAGAACCCAAAGGGGTAACATATCTAATGTCCATGTAACTGAAATGAAAACCATTGGGTATTGTGCCTTCGTATGAGTGTTGGAGTGGTGTTCGATCTAATCACCATCCAGAGTGGGGGTAGTGTTGGTAAAGTAGGGTTATAGCTTTAAAACACTGAAGTGCATTATGGGTAACGTAGTAAGGTAACATTCGGTTTTGATGCAATTGTGACGGGGTTGAAGCTGAACTGTGAGCCACGCTCTTTTTGCTCCATTAAACCACTATTGTATTTTGTCATTCGGACTACCTCAAATGATGTAGAAGTTTTAATAAAAGTTAACTACTTCAGTGGAATTCCAGAGTAACTCATCATTAGCAGCTGATAAGATCCACAAATGTGGGAATTACACCATAACATCTGGCCCTGGAGCAGGCTAGTGAAGGCTCCTCTGGGCTGTCCTGACTAGGGTCTGGAAGTGAGGCACACAACTGATTGGCTCAAACCCATTAAGGAAAGAAATTCCACAAATGAACTTTTAACAAGGCACACCTGTTATTGAAATGCATTCCAGGTGACTACCTCATGAAGCTGGTTGAGAATGCCAATTGTGTGCAAAGCTGTCATCAAGGCAAAGGGTGGCTACTTTGAAGATTTGTTTAACACGTTTTTTGTTACTACATGATTCCGTATGTTTTATTTCATAGTTTTGATGCCTTGACTATTATTCTTCAATATAGAAAATAGTAAAAAATAAAGAAAAACACTTGAATGAGTAGGTGTCCAAACTTGACTGGTACTGTACATTTTACATATAATTTTGACAAACATGGTACTTTTATATACAGCAATCACATTATAATAATATATTACCTAACATAAGCACTTTAGTCCCACCTATCACCATAGACCACCCTCGGTTGGTTTCCATGTGCCATATACTTTTTAATTGTGCTGTAAATGTTTTACATACATTTTGAACCATTCTAATTGCACGAAAACATTTCCTACGGGTATTATTATTGACCGAATTGGCCTTCCAAATTGCCCACCACTGCTATTTGTAAGGTTCATTTTAAGGGAATGTTGTGATTTTCTAACTATTCCTGAACTTGTGATCAGAAACAAGCTACATAGGGGAATTACCAGAATAAATGATTAAGTGATTCCGTCTCTTTGCAGGAAAATATCACTGGTGGGGAGAACAAGTATTACAGTGGGGAGAACAAGTATTTGATAGCCTGCAAAATCGGCAGTTTCCTACTTACAAAGCATGTAGAGGTCTGGATTTTTTTATCATAGGTACACTTCAACTGCGAGAGACAGAATGTAAAACAAAAATCCAGAAAATCACATTGTATAATTTTTAAGTAATTAATTTGCATTTTATTGCATGACATAAGTATTTGATCACCTACCAACCAGTAAGAATTCCGGCTCTCACAGACCTGCTTGTTTTTCTTTAAGAATCCCCCCTGTTCTCCACTCATCACCTGTATTAACTGCACCGGTTTGAACTCGTTACCTGTATAAAAGACACCTGTCCACACACTCAATCAAACAGACTCCAACCTCTCCACAATGGCCAAGACCAGAGAGCTGTGTAAGGACATCAGGGATAAAATTGTAGACCTGCACAAGGCTGGGATGGGCTACAGGACAATAGGCAAGCAGCTTGGTGAGAAGGCAACAACTGTTGGCGCAATTATTAGAAAATGGAAGAAGTTCAAGATGACGGTCAATCACCTTCGGTCTGGGGCTCCATGCAAGATCTCACCTCGTGGGGCGTCAATGATCATGAGGAAGGTGAGGGATCAGCCCAGAGGAGGAATGGGAGAAGGTCATGTGGTCTGATGAGACAAAAATAGAGCTTTTTGGTCTAAACTCCACTCGCCGTGTTTGGAGGAAGAAGAAGGATGAGTACAACCCCAAGAACACCATCCCAACCGTGAAGCATGGAGGTGGAAACATCATTATTTGGGGATGCTTTTCTGCAAAGGGGACAGGACGACTGCACCGTATTGAGGGGAGGATGGATGGGGCCATGTATCGTGAGATCTTGGCCAACAACCTCCTTCCCTCAGTAAGAGCATTGAAGATGGGTCGTGGCTGGGTCTTCCAGCATGACAACAACCTGAAACACACAGCCAGGGCAACTAAGGAATGGCTCCGTGAGAAGCATCTCAAGGTCCTAGAGTGGCCTAGCCAGTCTCCAGACCTGAAACCAATAGAAAATCTTTGGAGGGAGCTGAAAGTCCGTATTGCCCAGCGACAACCCCGAAACCTGAAGGATCTGGAGAAGGTCTGTATGGAGGAGTGGGCCAAAATCCCTGCTGCAGTGTGTGCAAACCTGGTCAAGAACTACAGGAAACGTATGATCTGTAATTGCAAACAAAGGTTCCTGTACCAAATATTAAGTTCTGCTTTTCTGATGTATCAAATACTTATGTCATGCAATAAAATGAAAATTAATGACTTAAAATTCATACAATGTGATTTTCTGGATTTTTGTTCTAGATTCCGTCTCTCACAGTTGAAGTGTACCTATGATAAAACATTACAGACCTCCACATGCTTTGTAAGTAGGAAAACCTGCAAAATCGAGTATCAAATACTTGTTCTCCCCACTGTATATAGCATTCTGTTGGTGGCAAGAATTTATAATAATTTAAATTGAAAATCTTTTAAAAGTTAATAAACCATGTGTCAGAACATTGAAAATCCTTTCCCATTTACTTTGCAACCTGTATGGTGCAGCTGTCAACCTTTTTTTCCTCAAATGTAACTGGTATATTTTTCTATTTATGCCAATTATTTTCAGCCAATTTGTATCTTTAATATATGGCAAACAAGTTGAGTCCATCTTAATGTTTTCTATGATATGAACTAAACTGCAGCTAGGGTAGTCAACATGCATTCTAAGATTACAGGGGTCAGTCTAAGCAGCCTACCGTACCTGTTAAACAAACGTGTTATGCAAGGTTTTGTATTTTTGACGGATATCCATTAGCTGTAGATATGTGATAGTGGTGGAGTCGGGGCCTGATGGCACACAGTGTGCTGTGAAATCTGACACGATTGTAATGTTTTCAAATTGTATAAACTGTCATCATTTTGCAGGACACCAGGAAGAGTAGCTGCTGCTTTGGCTAATGGGGATCCATAATAAATACATCAGACAACAGCCCAATCTCTATGATCATCAGAATGAGAGGGACAGAAAGAGGTGGCTTCTCTACCTTATTTTTCCTATCTTGTGGGATCAGAGGATAAGTGTCAGAGGATCAGTGAGTGAGTGGTGAGTGGAGATTGTCAAACATTTAAGTGATCTAAACTAGATCTAAACTAGACCGTACTCGTTTCCAAGTGGCCTCACACACTCCCTAATGTGAGTAAGAGGGACGAGGGAGATCATATTTCTATTCTCACTTGGGCTTCAGAGTTGCGCAGTGGTCTAAGGCATGGCATCTCAGTGCTAGAGGCATCACTACAGACCCTGGTTCGATCCCAGGCTGTATCACAACCGGCCATGATCCGGAGACCCATAAGGCGGCACACAATTGTCGTCCTGGTTAGGGGAGGATTTGGCCAGGGTAGGCCATCATTGTAAAATAATAATTTGTCCTTAACTGACTTGCCTAGTTATATAAAGGTTAACTTAAGGATCCGCCCCCTTTTTCAATTTTCGCCTAAAATGACATACCCAAATCTAACTGCCTGGAGCTCAGGACCTGAAGCAAGGATATAAATATTCTTGATACCATTTGAAAGGAAACACTTTGAAGTTTGTGGAAATGTCAAATTAAAGTAGGAGAGAATACAACACATTAGATCTGGTAAAAGACAATACAAAGAAAAAACATGTTTAAAAAAGAATACTTGTACCATTATCTTTGAAATGCAAGAGAAAGGCCATAATGAATTATTCAAGCCCAGGTGCAATATAGACTTTGGCAACTAGATGCCAGGAGTGTATGGCAACGTTTTAGACTGATCCAATGAACTATTGCATACCTATTCAAAATGTTGTATCAAGACTGCCCAAATGTGCCTAATTGGTTTATTCATACATTTTCAAGTTCATAATTGTGCACTCTCCTCAAACAATAGCATGGTATTCTTTCACTGTAATAGCTACTGTAAATTGGACAGTGCAGTTAGATAAACAAGAATTTAAGCTATCTGCTCATATCAGTTATGTCTATGTCCTGGGATTTTTTTTTTTCCTACAACCTCATGCTAATCACATTAGCCTACATTAGCGCAATCATCTCGAGGAAAGGATATCGTTCCTCTAGAGGTTACATTTTTAAAAGATATTATTAAAAAGTTGTTTAGAATACACACAGAACCTCATGAATAGAAAAAGTAGATTTTAATAACAGTCACAAACATATGTGATGTGGTAAAACATTCAAACAGCTTTTTAACAAAAACATCATCTCCACGCTCCCCCCCTTCCCTGCCACCCCCTTCTGCCCCTCATACCCGGCATCTGACCCCTCACCCCGGACCCCTGACTAGTTACCCGGGACACTCCAGAGTTCCGGAGGAGTGGTTCGCTCTTCTTCAGGCGGCTCGGCTTCTCCTCACACTCACCATCAGACCTATACAGACCGGACAGAGGACTTTTATAAATGAAGAATGTGTTCACTTTGTTTTGTAAATATTGTGTACATTTGTGTTTTTCTGTTCAATAGGTAGTGTGCTGTATTTTATTTGTTTGATATTGTATTTTACTTTTTATGTATTTCATGAAATTGGACAATACTGGTCAAAAGTTTTAGGACCTACTCATTCTTGCGGTTTTCTTTATTTTAATTATTTTCTACATTGTAGAATAATAGTGAAGACATCAAAACTATGAAATGACACATATGGAATCATGTAGAAATCTGATGCAACACTCCACCACACTCCACCACTCCCCTCTTTTGTAAAATAGCCCTTACACAGCCTGGAGGTGTGTTTCGGGTCATTGTCCTGTTGAAAAACAAATCAGTCCCACTAAGCCCAAACCAGATGGTTTGCATAATGCTGTGGTAGCCATGCTGGTTAAGTGTGCCGTGAATTCTAAATAAATCACAGACAGTATCACAGACAGTATCACCAGCAAAACAACCCCACACCATAACGCGTTACGGTGGGAAATACACATGCAGAGATCATCCGTTCACCCACACTGCATCTCACAAAAATCTCCAATTTGGACACCTGACCAAAGGACAAATTTCCACTGGTCTATTGTCCATTGCTCTTGTTTCTTGGCCCAAGCAAGTCTCTTCTTCGTCCTTTAGTAGTGGTTTATTTGCAGAAATTCGACCATGAAGGCCTGATTCATGCAGTCTCCTCTGAACAGTGTATGTTGAGATGTGCCTGTTACTTGAACTCTATGATGCATTTATTTGGGCTGCAATTTCTGTGGCCGGTAATTCTAATGAACGTATCCTCTCCAGCACAGGTAACTCTGGGTCTTCCACTCCTGTGGCGGTCCTCATGAGAGCCAGTTTCATCATAGAGCTTGATGGTATTTGCGACTGCACTTGAAGAAACTTTCAAAGTTCTTGAAATGTTCCGTATTGACTGATCTTCATGTCTTAAAGTAATGGACTGTTGTTTCTCTTTGCTTATTTGAGCTGTTCTTGCAATAATATGGACGGGTGGCTATTTGAAGAATCTCAAATATAAAATATATTTGGATTTCTTTCACACTTTTATGGTTACTACATGTGTTATTTCATAGTTTTGATGTCTTCACTATTATTCTACAATGTAGAAAATAGTACAAATAAAGAAAAACCCTTGAATGAGTAAGTGTTCTAAAACTTTTGATTGGTAAGGTATATACAGGTCTCCCTCCAAAGAGACACTGGTCACAATGGTGACTCCTTGATTCAATTAAGGTAAATAAAAAAATAGACAATATGAAACACAAACCTTAATACACACACAATATACAGCCACAATAAACCGCAGTCTGAATGCTCAGAACTCCAATAACATTCTGAAATACAGCTTGTTAAATGTTTGTTGTGGAAAGGTAGGTTCATAAGGGGTGTGTGTCTGTGGTTTACCCATGGGTCAGCTTAGAGAGCAACTGCAGAGAGCGCGCCGCCCTGTCAGGCTGGGAGGGGAACTGCGCCAGGAGAGACCTTAGCTGGGCTGACACCTGACCTGCAAACACACAGGGGTGGAGGTGGGTTTATAAACTGAAATTATATATATATATTCCCAGGCTATTTTTGTGTTTGTATATTTGTGTGTATGCAGCACACCTGTGTCAGTTGAATTGCATGTGGGGTGTCTGGTTTTGGCTCCAGGGGAGGAGGGAGTTTCCAGAGGGGCGTGAAGCTGAATCTTCACACTGTCCCACGATGACCCCAGAACTAAACACACACACCCCCTCCAGGTAAATAAAACACACATTATGCTTCACCACCCTTGAGATAAATATACCTTGTAATATTAGAATACTAGTTCCCAAGGTTACCTGTGTTGTCCTGAGCTGGACTCTCCACGGGCTCTCCTGGAGAACGATCTAACAACTGATAGAAAGACAGATGGAGAGAGGGGTCTCATTGGTTTTCCTTAATAGACAGTTCATAGCAGGGTTAAAAAGTGGGAACCGGGTTACCGAGACTTACTAAGATTTAACACCCAAACCCACTCGCTTTCTACGAATAAATAACTGTGAAAAGCCGATAAATAAGCTTAACAAGTCACATAATAAGTTGCATGGACTCACTGTGTGCAAAAATAGTGTTTAGTATGATTTTTTAATGACTACCTCATCTCTGTACCATAAACATACAATTATCTGTAAGATCCCTCAGTTGAGCAGTGAATTTCAAACACAGATTCAACTACAAAGACCAGGGCAGTTTCCCAACACTACAAAGATACAGGCGTCCTTCCCAACTCCCTTGCCGGAGAGAAAGGAAACCACTCAGGGATTTTACCATGAGGCCAATGGTGACTTTAAAACAGTTAGAGTTTAATGGCTGTGACAGGAGAAAACTGAGGATGGATCAACATATTAGTTACTCCACAATACTAACCCAATTGACAGAATTGTACAGAATAACAATATTCCAGAACATGCATCCTGTTTGCAACAAGGCACTAAAGTAAAACTGCAAAAAAAAATGTGCCCTCAGGCCCATACTCCACTACCACATATCTACAACACAAAATCCATGTATGTTATCGTGTGTCTATGCATGTGTCTGTGCCTATATTTGTGCTTGCATCAGTTACCTGACGTAGAATAGAGTTCCATGTAGTCATGGCTCTATGTAGTACTGTGCGCCTCCTAAAGTCTGTTCTGGACTTAGGGACTGTGAAATCTTGTCTTGTGGGGTATGCATGGGTGCCTGAGCTGTGTTAGTCGTTTAAACAGACAACTCGGTGCTTTCAACATGTCAATACCTCTCACAAATATAATTTGTGAAGTCAATATCTCTATTTTGAGCCAGGATAGATATGATTAATGTTTGCTGTGCACATCTAAGGGCCAGCTGTGCTGCCCTGTTCTGAGATAATTGCAATTTTCCTTAGTCCCTCTTGATGGCACCTGACCAATTGACTGAACAGTAGTCCAGGTGTGACAAAACTAGAGCTTGTAGGACCTGCCTTGTTGATAGTGCTGTTAAGAAGGTAGAACAGCACTTTATTATGGACAGACATCTCACCATATCAGCTACAGTTGTATCAATATGTATGGAATCAGGGGGTTGAATACTTATCTAATCAAGATACAGTGCATTCGGAAATTATTCTTGACTTTTTCCACATTTTGTTACAGCTTTATTATGAAATTGATTAAATATTTTTTTCACTCAACACAATATACCCAAAAGTAAAAACAGGTTTTTAGAAATGTTTGCAAATGTATAAAAAAATAATATGGAAATCTAATTTACATATGTATTCAGACCCTTTACTCAGTGCACCTTTGGCAGTTATTACAGCCTCGAGTTTTCTTGGGTATGACGCTACAAGCTTGGCACACCTGTATTTGGGGAGTTTCTCCCATTATCCTCTGCAGATCCTCTCAAGCTCTGTCAGGTTGCACAACTTTTTTCAGGTCTCTCCAGAGACGTTCAATTGGGTTCAAGTACGGGCTCTGGCAGGTCCACTCAAGGACATTGAGACTTGTCCCGAAGCGACTCCCACATTGTCTTGGCTGTGTGCTTAGGTATTCAGGCCAAAGAGTTTAATCTTGGTTTCATCAGACCAGAGAATCTTGTTTTTCATGGTCAAAGTCTTTAGGTGCCTTTTGGCAAACTCCAAGAGGGCTGTCATGTGCCTTTTACTGAAGAGTGGCTTCAGTCTAGCCACTCTACCATAAAGGCCTGATTGGTGGTGTGCTACAGAGTTGGTTGTCCTTCTGAAAGGTTCTCCCATCTCCACAGAAGAACTCGTGTGACCATGGGTCAATTATATTTGTTATGTTGTGACAAGGTCCATCATTACGACAGTCTATCATTACTTTAAGACATGAAGGTCAGTCAATACTGAAAATTGAGAACTTTGAAAGTTTCTTCAAGTTCATTAGTTACCAGCCTCAGAAATTGCAGCCCAAATAAGTGCAGAAATACACACATTTCAACATCAACTGTTCAGAGGAGACTGCATGAATCAGGCCTTCATAGTCAAATTGCTGCTAAGAAACCACTACTAGGTGAATGGATATTCTCATGTGTGGTTCCCACCGTGAATAATGGAAGAGAAGGTGTGATGGTGCTTTGCTGATGACGCCGATTTATTTAGAATTCAAGGCACACTTAACCAGTATGGCTACCACAGCATTCTGCAGCAACACACCATCCCATCTGGTTTGCACTTAGTGGGACTATCACTTGTTTTTCAACAGGACAATGACCCAAAACACACCTCCAGGCTGTGTAAGGGCTATTTGAACAAGAAGGAGGGTGATTGAGTGCTGCACCAGATGACCTGGCCTCCGCAAATCATCCGACCTAAACCCAAATGAGATGGTGTGGGGTGAGTTGGACAGCAGATGGAAGGGAAAGCAGCCAACAAATGCTCAGCATATGTGGGAACTCCTTCAAGACGGTTGGAAAAGCATTCCTCATGAAGCTGATTGAGAGAATGCCAAGAGTGTGCAAAGCTACTTTGAAGAATCTGAAATATATTTGGATTTGTTTAACACTTTTTGGTTAATACATGATTCTATGTGTTATTTCAAAGTGTTGATGTCTTCACTACTATTCTACAATGTAGAAAATAGTAAAAATAAAGAAACACCCTTGAATGAGTAGGTGGGCACAAACTTTTGACTGGTACTGTATATAGATGTCCTAGCCTACCTCTTTTAGGTGATACATTCAATGCAGTATTAGCCTTATATTTAGCTAATGAATGTGTTATACATAAGCTTCTAACTTAAAGCATCTTGTCTTTTGCACCTGCTCTCCACTGACCTTTCTCCTTAAAAAACGCTGCTTAGCTCTTGGAGTTCCATAGAATAACTTGAAGGGAATTTTGTTGTTGCATTTCTTATCTTGTTGGGAATAGGGGGCAGTATTTTCACTTTGGATGAATTGCGTGCCCATAGTGAACTGCATCCTACTCTGTCCTAGATTGCTAATATATGCATATTATTATTACTATTGGATGGAAAACACTGAAGTTTCTAAAACTGTTTGAATTGTGTCTGTGAGTATAACAGAACTCATAGGGCAGGCAATCTTCTAAACAAGAAGTGAAATTCTGAATGTGGGTCAAATTTGACGTCATCGCCCCTTACCTTCCAAATAAGATATGGATCTGGTACCACTTCCTACGCCTTCCACTAGATGTCCTCATTCAGTAGAACGTGGAATGGAGCCTCTGGTGTGAACTTTGACCGAATGGGAGGGGAAATAGTCAATGTCTTAGCAGAATGCAATTTCCCTGTGGCACATTTGTCTGTGGGTGTCACCGTCGTTCCATTTGGCTGCAGATGAAAACGTATGATCCGGTTGGAACGTTATTGGATATTTATGAAAATAACATCCTGAAGATTGATTCTCTGCTTAGTTTGACCAGTTTATTCGACCTGGAATATATCTTTTTGAAGTTTTCGTCCGAGTTCTCCTGGACCAGCGTCAGCTTTTGGGCACGTGAGCTGAAAGTGCTAGCAAACGTAGCTATTTGGACACTAGTATTGGGCATTATGGAACAAAACAATGATTTATTGTGGAACTAGGACTCCTTGCACTGTATTCTGATAAAAGATAATCAAAGGTAAGGGAATATTTATGATGTAATTTCGTATTTCTGTTGAATCCAAAATGGCGGAGAAATATATTTACGTCTGAGCGTGGTCTCAGATTATTGCATGGTAGGCTTTTTTCGTAACGTTTAAAAAAAATCTGACTCAGCGGTTGCATTAAGAACCAGTGTATCTTTAATTATATGTAGAACATTTATCTTTAGTCAAAGTTTATGATGAGTATTTCTGTTATCTGGCGTAGCTTTCTATAATTCCTCCAGATACTTTGGAGGCATTTCTGAACATGGCGTCAATGTAAACCGAGATTTGTGGATATAAATATGCATATTATCGAACAAAACATAAATGTATTGTGTAACATGTCATATGAGTGTCATCTGATGAAGATTTTCAAAAGGTTAGAGATTCATTTTATCTCTAATCCTGCTTTTGTGACTATATCTGGCTGGGAAAAATGGCTGCGTTTTTTTTATATTTGGTGGTGGTCTAACAAATATATGTTGTGTTTTTGCTGTAAAACATTTTACAAATCGGACATGATGGGTAGATGAACAAGATGTTTATCTTTCATTTGCTGTATTGGACTTGTTAGTGTGAAAGTTAAATATTTCAAAATAATATTTTTGAATTCCCTGCGCCACCTTTTCAGCTGAATGGGGGTTCCCCCTAGGGGATTGCAGAGAGGAATAAGAGCTTTTGTTTGCTTAATATTAAATACAGCAGCTAAGCATGGGCCGGGGTATTTGGAAAAAGCCTCGGAATGGTTTTTCAAAAGCGTCAAAACTATGTAATATTTGTAGCTACTTTTTAATTAAATATCTTCAGTCAACTTGTGCAATATGTTAGGAGCTGAAGATCATTGTGTTCTTCATTTCACCCGTCACATTATTATGAAGCTTACGGTAGTCCCCGTACCGGGGAGAATGTATTGTTATTTATCTAACATAAGCCGCCTCTAACATCGTTTTAGAGACTTTGGCTAATCAAATGTAACCACGACAGCCCAGGATCTCCTCTGAATTCAGACACCCGGACAGCTGATGAAACTGGGTTTGAACAACTAAAGAATTTCTGCACTGACCATCAGAAACTTTCTCAGGGAAGCTAATCTGCGTGCTCGTCGTCCTCACCAGGATCTTGACCGGACTGCATTTCGGCATCTTAACCGACTTCAGTGGGCAAATGCATACCTTCAATGGCCACTCCGACAAATCATCAAACAGGCAAAGCGTCAATACATGGCTAAGATTGAATCGTACTACACCGGCTCCGACGCTTGTCTTATGTGGCAGGGCTTGCAAACTATTACAGACTATAAAAGGGAAGCAAGCACAGCCACGAGCTGCCAAGTGACACAAGCCTACCAGGTGAGCTAAATCACTTCTATGCTCGCTTCGAGGCAAGCAACACTGAGGCATGCATGAGAGGATCAGCTGTTCCAGACGACTGTGTGATCACGCTCTCCGTAGTAGACGTGTGTAAGACCTTTAAACAGGTCAACATTCACAACTAAGGAACACCTACATGAGAATGCTATTCACCGACTACAGCTCAGCGTTCAACACCATTGTACCCTCAAAGCTCATCAATAAGGTAAGGACCCTGGGACTAAACACCTCCCTCTGCAACTGGATCCTGGACTTCCTGACGGGCCACCCCGAGGTGGTGAGGGTAGGTAGCAACACATCTGCCACGCTGATCCTCCGAGAGCATCTTTCAGGGGTGCGTTCTCAGTCCCCTCCTGTACTCCCTGTTCACCCACGACTGCATGGCCAGGCACGACTCCAACACCATCATTAAGTTTGCAGACGACACAACAGTGGTAGGCCTGATCACCAACAACGACGTGACAGCCTATAAGGACTAGGTCAGAGACCTGGCTGGGTGGTGCCAGAATAACAACCTATCCCTCAACGTAACCAAGACTAAGGAGATGATTGTGGACTACAGGAAAAGGAGCACCGAGCACGTCCCCATTCTCATCGACGGGGCAGTAGTGGAGCAGGTTGAGAGCTTCAAATTCCTTGGTGTCCACATCAACAACAAACTAGAATGGTCCAAACACACCAAGACAGTCGTGAAGAGGGCACGACAAAGCCAATTCCCCCTCAGGAAACTAAAAAGATTTGGCTTGGGTCCTCAGATCCTCAAAAGGTTCTAAAGCTGCAACATCGAGAACATCCTGACTGGTTGCATAACTGCCTGGTACGGCAACTGCTCGGCCTCCGACCGCAAGGCACTACAGGTAGTGCGTACCTGCATTCCCGGACCTCTACACCAGGCAGTGTCAGAGGAAGGCCCTAAAAATTGTCAACGACCCCAGCCACCCCAGTCATAGACTGTTCTCTCTACTACCGCATGGCAAGCGGTACCGGAGAGCCAAGTCTAGGACAAAAAGGCATATCAAAATATCAATTTTCACCCCCAAGCCATAAGACTCCTGAACAGGTAATCAAATGGCTACCCGGACTATTTGCATTGAGGATTTTTAATACATTTATTTGCCAATTATGGTGGGAAAATAAGTATTTGGTCAATAACAAAAGTTTCTCAATACTTTATTATATACCCTTTGTTGGCAATGACAGAGGTCAAACATTTTCTGTAAGTCTTCACATGGTTTTCACACACTGTTGCTGGTATTTTGGCCCATTCCTCCATGCAGATCTCATCTAGAGCAGTGATGTTTTGGGGCTGTTGCTGAGCAACACAGACTTTCAACTCCCTCCAAAGATTTTCTATGGGGTTGAGATCTGGAGGCTGGCTAGGCCACTCCAGGACCTTTAAATGCTTCTTACGAAGCCACTCCTTTGTTGCCCAGCGGTGTGTTTTGGATCATTGTCATGCTGAAAGACCCAGCCACGTTTCATCTTCAATGCCCTTGCTGATGAAAGGAGGCTTTCACTCAAAATCTCACGATACATGGCCCCATTCATTCTTTCCTTTACACGGATCAGTCGTCCTGGTCCCTTTGCAGAAAAACAGCCCCAAAGCATGATGTTTCCACCCCCATGCTTCAAAGTAGGTATGGTGTTCTTTGGATGCAAGTCAGCATTCTTTGTCCACCAAACACGACGAGTTGAGTTTTTACCAAAAAGTTCTATTTTGGTTTCATCTGACCATATGACATTCTCCACAATCTTCTTCTGGATCATCCAAATGCTCTCTAGCAAACTTCAGACGGGCCGAGCGGAAATGGAGGAAAACTCGCCTCCCTGCGGACCTGGCATCCTTTCACTCCCTCCTCTCTACATTTTCCTCCTCTGTCTCTGCTGCTAAAGCCACTTTCTACCACTCTAAATTCCAAGCTTCTGCCTCTAACCCTAGGAAGCTCTTTGCCACCTTCTCCTCCCTCCTGAATCCTCCCCCCTCCTCCCTCTCTGCAGATGACTTCGTCAACCATTTTGAAAAAGAAGGTCGACGACATCCGATCCTCGTTTGCTAAGTCAAACGACACCTCTGGTTCTGCTCACACTGCCCTACCCTGTGCTCTGACCTCTTTCTCCCCTCTCTCTCCAGATGAAATCTCGCGTCTTGTGACGGCCGGCCGCCCAACAACCTGCCCGCTTGACCCTATCCCCTCCTCTCTTCTCCAGACCATTTCCGGAGACCTTCTCCCTTACCTCACCTCACTCATCAACTCATCCCTGACCGCTGGCTACGTCCCTTCCGTCCTCAAGAGAGCGAGAGTTGCACCCCTTCTGAAAAAACCTACACTCGATCCCTCCGATGTCAACAACTACAGACCAGTATCCCTTCTTTCTTTTCTCTCCAAAACTCTTGAACGTGCCGTCCTTGGCCAGCTCCACCGCTATTTCTCTCAGAATGAACTTCTTGATCCAAATCAGTCAGGTTTCAAGACTAGTCATTCAACTGAGACTGCTCTTCTCTGCATCACGGAGGCGCTCCGCACTGCTAAAGCTAACTCTCTCTCCTCTGCTCTCATCCTTCTAGACCTATCGGCTGCCTTCGATACTGTGAACCATCGGATCCTCCTCTCCACCCTCTCCGAGTTGGGCATCTCCGGCGCGGCCCACGCTTGGATTGCGTCCTACCTGACGGGTCGCTCCTACCAGGTGGCGTGGCGAGAATCTGTCTCCTCACCACGCGCTCTCACCACTGGTGTCCCCCAGGGCTCTGTTCTAGGCCCTCTCCTATTCTCGCTATACACCAAGTCACTTGGCTCTGTCATAACCTCACATGGTCTCTCCTATCATTGCTATGCAGACGACACACAATTAATCTTCTCCTTTCCCCCTTCTGATGACCAGGTGGCGAATCGCATCTCTGCATGTCTGGCAGACATATCAGTGTGGATGACGGATCACCACCTCAAGCTGAACCTCGGCAAGACGGAGCTGCTCTTCCTCCCGGGGAAGGACTGCCCGTTCCATGATCTCGCCATCACGGTTGACAACTCCACTGTGTCCTCCTCCCAGAGCGCTAAGAACCTTGGCGTGATCCTGGACAACACCCTGTCGTTCTCAACTAACATCAAGGCGGTGGCCCGTTCCTGTAGGTTCATGCTCTACAACATCCGCAGAGTACGACCCTGCCTCACACAGGAAGCGGCGCAGGTCCTAATCCAGGCACTTGTCATCTCCCGTCTGGATTACTGCAACTCGCTGTTGGCTGGGCTCCCTGCCTGTGCCATTAAACCCCTACAACTCATCCAGAACGCCGCAGCCCGTCTGGTGTTCAACCTTCCCAAGTTCTCTCACGTCACCCCGCTCCTCCGCTCTCTCCACTGGCTTCCAGTTGAAGCTCGCATCCGCTACAAGACCATGGTGCTTGCCTACGGAGCTGTGAGGGGAACGGCACCTCACTACCTCCAGGCTCTGATCAGGCCCTACACCCAAACAAGGGCACTGCGTTCATCCACCTCTGGCCTGCTCGCCTCCCTACCTCTGAGGAAGTACAGTTCCCGCTCAGCCCAGTCAAAACTGTTCGCTGCTCTGGCCCCCCAATGGTGGAACAAACTCCCTCACGACGCCAGGACAGCGGAGTCAATCACCACCTTCCGGAGACACCTGAAACCCCACCTCTTCAAGGAATACCTAGGATAGGAGAAGTAATCCTTCTCACCCCCCCCCCCCTAAAGATTTAGATGCACTATTGTAAAGTGGCTGTTCCACTGGACGTCATAAGGCGAATGCACCAATTTGTAAGTCGCTCTGGATAAGAGCGTCTGCTAAATTACTTAAATGTAAAAATGGATGTAAATGCCTGGATATGTACTGGCTTAAGCAGGGGGACACGTCTGGCACTGCAGGATTTGAGTCCCTGGCGGCGTAGTGTGTTACTGATGGTAGGCTTTGTTACTTTGGTCCCAGCTCTCTGCAGGTCATTCACTAGGTCCCCCCGTGTGGTTCTGGGATTTTTGCTCACCGTTCTTGTGATCATTTTTACCCCACGGGGTGAGATCTTGCCCCAGATCGAGGGAGATTATCAGTGGTGTTGTATGTCTTCCATTTCCTAATAATTGCTCCCACAGTTGATTTCTTCAAACCAAGCTGCTTACCTATTGCAGATTCAGTCTTCCCAGCCTGGTGCAGGTCTACAATTTTGTTTCTGGTGTCCTTTGACAGCTCTTTGGTCTTGGCCATAGTGGAGTTTGGAGTGTGACTGTTTGAGGTTGTGGACAGGTGTCTTTTATACTGATAACAAGTTCAAACAGGTGTCATTAATACAGGTAGCGAGTGGAGGACAGAGGAGCCTCTTAAAGAAGAAGTTACAGATCTGTGAGAGCCAGAAATCTTGCTTGTTTGTAGGTGACCAAATACTTATTTTCCACCAAAATTTGCAAATAAATTCATAAAAAAATCCTACAACGTGATTTTCTGGAATGTTTTCTCTCTCATTTTGTCTGTCATAGTTGAAGTGTACCTATGATGAAAATTACAGGCCTCTCATCTTTTTAAGTGGGAGAACTTGCACAATTGGTGGCTGACTAAATACTTTTTTGCCCCACTGTATGCATAGTCACTTTAAATCAAATCAAATTTTATTCGTCACATACACATGGTTAGCAGATGTTAATGTGAGTGTAGCGAAATGCTTGTGCTTCTAGTTCCGACAATGCAGTAATAACCAACGAGTAATCTAGCTAACAATTCCAAAACTACTACCTTATACACACAAGTGTAAAGGGATAAAGAATATGTACATAAAGATATATGAATGAGTGATGGTACAGAGCGGCATAGGCAAGATGCAGTAGTTGGTATCGAGTACAGTATATACATATGAGATGAGTATGTAAACAAAGTGGCATAGTTCAAAGTGGCTAGTGTTACATGTATTACATAAAGATGCAGTAGATGATATAGAGTACAGTATATACGTATACATATGAGATAAATAATGTAGGGTATGTAAACATTATAATAAGTAGCATTGTTTAAAGTGGCTAGTGATATATTTACATCAATTCAACATAATGTTAACTTTCACTGCTATGCGGATGACACACAGCTGTACATTTCAATGAAACACGGTGAAGCCCCAAAATTGCCCTCGCTAGAAGCCTGTGTTTCAGACATAAGGAAGTGGATGGCTGCAATCTTTATACTTTTAAACTCGGACAAAACAGAGATGCTTGTTCTAGGTCCCAAGAAACAAAGAGATCTTCTGTTGAATCTTACAATTAATCTTAATGGTTGTACAGTCGTCTCAAATAAAACTGTGAAGGACCTCGGCGTTACTCTGGACCCTGATCTCTCTTTTGAAGAACATATCAAGACCATTTCAAGGACAGCTTTTTTCCATCTACGTAACATTGCAAAAATCAGAAACTTTGTCCAAAAATGATGCATAAAAATGTATCCATGATTTTGTTACTTCTAGGTTAGACTACTGCAATGCTCTACTTTCCGGCTACCCGGATAAAGCACTAAATAAACTTCAGTTAGTGCTAAATATGGCTGCTAGAATCCTGACTAGAACCCAAAAATTTGATCATATTACTCCAGTGCTAGCCTCTCTACACTGGCTTCCTGTCAAAGCAAGGGCTGATTTAAAGGTTTTACTGCTAACCTACAAAGCATTACATGGGCTTGCTCCTACCTATCTCTGATTTGGTCCTGCCGTACATACCTACACGTACGCTACGGTCACAAGACGCAGGTCTCCTAATTGTCCCTAGAATTTCTAAGCAAACAGCTGGAGGCAGGGCTTTCTCCTATGGAGCTCCATTTTTATGGAACGGTCTGCCTACCCATGTCAGAGACGCAAACTCGGTCTCAACCTTTAAGTCTTTACTGAAGACTCATCTCTTCAGTGGGTCATATGATTGAGTGTCGTCTGGCCCAGGAGTGGGAAGGTGAACGGAAAGGCTCTGGAGCAACGAACCGCCCTTGCTGTCTGCCTGGCCGGTTCCCCTCTTTCCACTGGGATTCTCTGCCTCTAACCCTATTACAGGGGCTGAGTCACTGGCTTACTGGGGCTCTCTCATGCCGTCCCTGGAAGGGGTGCGTCACCTGAGTGGGTTGATTCACTGATGTGGTCATCCTGTCTGGGTTGGCACCCCCCCTTGGGTTGTGCCATGGCGGAGATCTTTGTGGGCTATACTCAGTCTTGTCTCAGGATGGTAAGTTGGTGGTTGAAGTTATCCCTCTAGTGGTGTGGGGGCTGTGCTTTAGCAAAGTGGGTGGGGTTATATCCTTCCTGTTTGGCCCTGACCGGTGGTGTCCTCGGATGGGGCCACAGTGTCTCCTGACCCCTCCTGTCTCAGCCTCCAGTATTTATGCTGCAGTAGTTTGTGTCGGGGGGCTAGGGTCAGTTTGTTATATCTGGAGTCCTTTCCTGTCCTATTCGGTGTCCTGTGTGAATCTAAGTGTGTGTTCTCTAATTCTCTCCTCTCTTTCCCTCTCTCAGAGGACCTGAGCCCGAGGACCATGCCCCAGGACTACCTGACATGATGACTCCTTGCTGTCCCAAGTCCACCTGACCGTGCTGCTGCTCCAGTTTCAACTGTTCTGCCTTATTATTATACGACCATGCTGGTCATTTATGAACATTTGAACATCTTGGCCATGTTCTGTTATAATCTCCACCCGGCACAGCCAGAAGAGGACTGGTCACCCCTCATAGCCTGGTTTCTCTCTAGGTTTCCTTCCTAGGTTCTGGCCTTTCTAGGGAGTTTTTCCTAGCCACTGTGCTTCTACACCTGCATTGCTTGCTGTTTGTGGTTTTAGTCTGGGTATCTGTACAGCACTGCGATATCAGCTGATGTAAAGGGCTTAATAAATACATTTGATTCGAGATGTATGCTCTTCACAGATGAATCCCAGTTTCAACTTTACCGGGCAGATGGCAGACAGCATCGTGTGGGCAAGCGGTTTGCTGATGTCAATGTTGTGAACAGATGGTGGGGTGGTGTTGGGGTTCTGGTATGGGCAGGCATAAGCTACGGACAATGGACACAACTGCATTTTATCGATGGCAATTTGAATGCATAGAGATACCGTGATGAGATCCTCAGGTCCATTGTCATACCATTTAGCAATCACCTCATGTTTCAGCATGATAATGCACAGCCCCATGCCACAAGGCTCTGTTCCTGGAAGCCGAAAATGTCCCAGTTCTTCCATGGCCTGCATACTCACCAGACATGTCACCCATTGAGCATGTATGTTCGGGATGCTCTAGATAGACGTGTAACACAGCATGTTCCAGTTCCCGCCAATATCCAGCAAAGCCATTGAAGAGGAGTGGGACAACATTTCACAATCAACAGCGTGACCAACTCTACACGAAGGAGATGTGTCATGAGGTAAAATGGTGGTCACACCAGATATTGACCTTTTTTAACCTCTAGGGTATGTGGGACGCTAGCGTCCCATCTGGCCAACATCCAGTGAGGTTGCAGAGCGCCAAATTCAATTACAGAAATGCTCATTATAAAAATTCAGAAAACATATCTTACATAGGTTTAAAGATTACCTTCTTGTTAAACCAACCAGTGTCATATTTATAAAATGCTTTTTGGCGAAAGCATACCTAGCCCAGAACATACCTAGCCCAGAACATAGCCCAGTTGACAAATTATTACAAACAGTAACCAGCCAAGCAGAAGCGTTACAAAACTCAGAAATAGAGATACAATTAATCCCTTACCTTCCTTTTGTTCGATGAAGTCTCTCTTTATCCAATAACATACATTTTGTTAGCGCGTTTTCTTCAGTAATCCACAGGCTCAAACTCAGTTAAAAAAATCCAAATTGTATCCGTGAAGTTCATAGAAACATGTCAAACAATGTTTATATTCAATCGTCAGGTTTTTTAGCCTAAATGATCTATAATATTTCAACCGGAAAAAACTACTTCCTGAATGGATTTCTCAGGTTTTCACCTGCTAAATCAGTTCTATTATACTCACAGACACTATTTTAACAGTTTTTGAAACTTTAGAGTGTTTTCTATCCAAATCAGTTATACCAGTTATATGCATATCCTATCTTCTGGGCCCGAGTAGCAGGCTGTTTAATTTGGGCATGCTTTTCATCCAAAATTCTTAAAGGTATTTTATTGTACCTTTATTTAACTAGGCAAGTCAGTTAAGAACAAATTCTTATTTTCAATGACGGCCTAGGAACAGAACTCAAATCAAATCAAATCAAATGTGCTCTAGCATCACGTCATTTCCGGTCACAACTTGCAGGCTTGTTTTCAAATTGCTGTGCGTTTTGTTGCCAACCTATTTTGCTACCTGACAACTTTACGGGTTTCACTTTTTAATTACCGTTCATATATTTATTTTTTCCTCAACTTTTTCACTCCGGACGCTTTATCTGGACACGATTCGTCAGGACCTCCAACAGCCGAAGCTAAGTAGTAACATTAACATGATGCCTTCTAATTGCAGCCGCTGTGCTCGCCTTACGGCGAGGATAGCTGTACTGCAAGCCCAGCTTCAGACGCAATCGTTAGGCAAGGGTAATTTCAGTGTAGGAAAGGATGAAACAGCGTCTGTGCCACCAGTAAGTACAGATAGTAGTATAAATCCCCTGGCACAGTCCCCGCAGCCGGACAACTTTCTCACGGTTTCTGGAAGGAAATGCTGTAGGAACGCTCAACCGGTGTCGCTCAATCAGCCGACAGAAACTTTCAACCGGTTCTCCCCATTAAGCAGCGGGTCGGTGTCAGAGGCCGAGTCTTCTCTGGTCTCTACTCCTCCCGTTACGGGGTCTGAGACGCCGAAGCTTCCCACCATTAGCTCTGACAAATTGAAAACTCTAGTCATTGGCGACTCCATTACCCGCAGTATTAGACTTAAAGCGAATCATCCAGCGATCATACACTGTTTACCCGGGGGCAGGGCTACCGACGTTAAGGCTAATCTGAAGATGGTGCTGGCTAAAGCTAAAACTGGCGAGTGTAGAGAGTATAGAGATATTGTTATCCACGTCGGCACCAACGATGTTAGGATGAAACAGTCAGAGATCACCAAGCGCAACATAGCTTCTGGGTGCATATCAGCTAGAAAGATGTGTCGGCATCGAGTAATTGTCTCTGGCCCCCTCCCAGTTAGGGGGAGTGATGAGCTCTATAGCAGAGTCTCACAACTCAATCGCTGGTTGAAAACTGTTTTCTGCCCCTCCCAAAAGATAGAATTTGTAGATAATTGGCCCTCTTTCTGGGACTCACCCACAAACAGGACCAAGCCTGACCTGCTGAGGAGTGACGGACTCCATCCTAGCTGGAGGGGTGCTCTCATCTTATCTGCCAACATAGACAGGGCTCTAACTCCTCTAGCTCCACAATGAAATAGGGTGCAGGCCAGGCAGCAGGCTATTAGCCAGCCTGCCAGCATAGTGGAGTCTGCCACTAGCATAGTCAGTGTAGTCAGCTCAGCTATCACCATTGAGACCGTGTCTGTGCCTCGACCTAGGTTGGGCAAAACTAAACATGGCGGTGTTCGCCTTAGCAATCTCACTAGGATAAAGACCACCTCCATTCCTGTCATTACTGAAAGAGATCATGATACCTCACATCTCAAAATAGGGCTACTTAATGTTAGATCCCTTACTTCAAAGGCAATTATAGTCAATGAACTAATCACTGATCATAATCTTGATGTGATTGGCCTGACTGAAACATGGCTTAAGCCTGATGAATTTACTGTGTTAAATGAGGCCTCACCTCCTGGCTACACTAGTGACCATATCCCCGTGCATCCCGCAAAGGCGGAGGTGTTGCTAACATTTACGATAGCAAATTTCAATTTACAAAAAAAAAAAATGACGTTTTCGTCTTTTGAGCTTCTAGTCATGAAATCTATGCAGCCTACTCAATCACTTTTTATAGCTACTGTTTACAGGCCTCCTGGGCCATATACAGCGTTTCTCACTGAGTTCCCTGAATTCCTATCAGACCTTGTAGTCATTGCAGATAATATTCTAATCTTTGGTGACTTTAATATTCACATGGAAAAGTCCACAGACCCACTCCAAAAGGCTTTTGGAGCCATCATCGACTCAGTGGGTTTTGTCCAACATGTCTCTGGACCTACTCACTGTCACAGTCATACGCTGGACCTAGTTTTGTCCCATGGAATAAATGTTGTGGATCTAAATGTTTTTCCTCATAATCCTGGACTATCGGACCACCATTTTATTACGTTTGCAATTGCAACAAATAATCTGCTCAGACCCCAACCAAGGAACATCAAAAGTCGTGCTATAAATTCACAGACAACACAAAGATTCCTTGATGCCCTTCCAGACTCCCTCTGCCTACCCAAGGACGCCAGAGGACAAAAATCCGTTAACCACCTAACTGAGGATCTCAATTTAACCTTGCGCAATACCCTAGATGCAGTTGCACCCCTAAAAACAAAAAAAAATGTCTCATAAGAAACTAGCTCCCTGGTACACAGAAAATACCCGAGCTCTGAAGCAAGCTTCCAGAAAATTGGAACGGAAATGGCGCCACACCAAACTGGAAGTCTTCCGACTAGCTTGGAAGGACGGTACCGTGCAGTACCGAAGAGCCCTTACTGCTGCTCGATCGTCCTATTTTTCTAACTTAATTGAGGAAAATAAGAACAATCCGAAATTCCTTTTTGATACTGTGGCAAAGCTAACTAAAAAGCAGCATTCCCCAAGAGAGGATGACTTTCACTTTAGCAGTGATAAATTCATGAACTTCTTTGAGGAAAAGATTATGATTATTAGAAAGCAAATTACGGACTCCTCTTTAAACCTGCGTATTCCTCCAAACCTCAGTTGTCCTGAGTCTGCACAACTCTGCCAGGACCTAGGATCAAGAGAGACGCTCAAGTGTTTTAGTACTATATCTCTTGACACAATGATGAAAATAATCATGGCCTCTAAACCTTCAAGCTGTATACTGGACCCTATTCCAACTAAACTACTGAAAGAGCTGCTTCCTGTGCTTGGCCCTCCTATGTTGAACATAATAAATGGCTCTCTATCCACTGGATGTGTACCAAACTCACTAAAAGTGGCAGTAATAAAGCCTCTCTTGAAAAAGCCAAACCTTGACCCAGAAAATATAAAAAACTATCGGCCTATATCGAATCTTCCATTCCTCTCAAAGATTTTAGAGAAGGCTGTTGCGCAGCAACTCACTGCCTTCCTGAAGACAAACAATGAATACGAAATGCTTCAGTCTGGTTTTAGACCCCATCATAGCACTGAGACGGCACTTGTGAAGGTGGTAAATGACATTTTAATGGCATCGGACCGAGACTCTGCATCTGTCCTCGTGCTCCTAGACCTTAGTGCTGCTTTTGATACCATCGATCACCACATTCTTTTGGAGAGATTGGAAACCCAAATTGGTCTACACGGACATGTTCTGGCCTGGTTTAGGTCTTATCTGTCGGAAAGATATCAGTTTGTCTCTGTGAATGGTTTGTCCTCTGACAAATCAACTGAAAATTCTGTTTTAGGACCACTATTGTTTTCACTATATATTTTACCTCTTGGGGATGTTATTCGAAAACATAATGTAAACTTTCACTGCTATGCGGATGACACACAGCTGTACATTTCAATGAAACATGGTGAAGCCCCAAAATTGCCCTCGCTAGAAGCATGTGCAGGGGCTAGGGTCAGTTTGTTATATCTGGAGTACTTCTCCTGTCCTATTCGGTGTCCTGTGTGAATCTAAGTGTGCATTCTCTAATTCTCTCCTTCTCTCTTTCTTTCTCTCTCTCGGAGGACCTGAGCCCTAGGACCATGCCCCAGGACTACCTGACATGATGACTCCTTGCTGTCCCCAGTCCACCTGGCCATGCTGCTGCTCCAGTTTCAACTGGCCTGGGCCCTAGGACCATGTCCCAGGACTACCTGACATGATGACTCCTTGCTGTCCCCAGTCCACCTGGCCATGCTGCTGCTCCAGTTTCAACTGTTCTGCCTTACTATTATTCAACCATGCTGGTCATTTATGAACATTTGAACATCTTGGCCACGTTCTGTTATAATCTCCACCCGGCACAGCCAGAAGAGGACTGGCCACCCCACATATGCTCTCTCTAATTCTCTTTCTTTCTCTCTCTCGGAGGACCTGAGCCCTAGGACCGTGCCCCAGGACTACCTGACATGATGGCTCCTTGCTGTCCCCAGTCCACCTGACTGTGCTGCTGCTCCAGTTTCAACTGTTCTGCCTTATTATTATTCGACCATGCTGGTCATTTATGAACATTTGAACATCTTGGTCATGTTCTGTTATAATCTACCCGGCACAGCCAGAAGAGGACTGGCCACCCCACATAGCCCGGTTCCTCTCTAGGTTTCTTCCTAGGTTTTGGCCTTTCTAGGGAGTTTTTCCTAGCCACCGTGCTTTTACACCTGCATTGTTTGCTGTTTGGGGTTTTAGGCTGGGTTTCTGTACAGCACTTTGAGATATCAGCTGATGTACGAAGGGCTATATAAATACATTTGATTTGATTTGATTAGGAACAGAACTGCCTGTTCAGGGGCAGAACGACATATTTGTACCTTGTCAGCTTGGGGGTCCAACGTTCTAACCACTAGGCTACCCTGCCGCCCCAACCACTAGGCTACCCTGCCGTATCCGTGACCAACAGATGCATATCTATATTCCCAGTCATGTGAAATCCATAGATTAGGGCCTGAAAAATGTATTTCAATTGACTGATTTCCTTATATGAACTGTAACTCAGTACATTTTTTAAAATTGTTTCATGTCGCATTTATATTGTTGTTCAGTATATTTTATTCCTGTAAAAGGTATGGAATGTTGCACAAGCCCAGCTGTTACTCAATGGGAATTTGCATGGTTAGAGTGCCACCATTAGTGAACATCAAGGCGGTGGCCCGTTCCTGTAGGTTCATGCTCTACAACATCCGCAGAGTACGACCCTGCCTCACACAGGAAGCGGCGCAGGTCCTAATCCAGGCACTTGTCATCTCCCGTCTGGATTACTGCAACTCACTGTTGGCTGGGCTCCCTGCCTGTGCCATTAAACCCCTACAACTCATCCAGAACGCCGCAGCCCGTCTGGTGTTCAACCTTCCCAAGTTCTCTCACGTCACCCCGCTCCTCCGCTCTCTCCACTGGCTTCCAGTTGAAGCTCGCATCCGCTACAAGACCATGGTGCTTGCCTACGGAGCTGTGAGGGGAACGGCACCTCAGTACCTCCAGGCTCTGATCAGGCCCTACACCCAAACAAGGGCACTGCGTTCATCCACCTCTGGCCTGCTCGCCTCCCTACCACTGAGGAAGTACAGTTCCCGCTCAGCCCAGTCAAAACTGTTCGCTGCTCTGGCTCCCCAATGGTGGAACACACTCCCTCACGACGCCAGGACAGCGGAGTCAATCACCACCTTCCGGAGACACCTGAAACCCCACCTCTTTAAGGAATACCTAGGATAGGATAAAGTAATCCTTCTCACCCCCCCCCCCCTTAAAAGATTTAGATGCACTATTGTAAAGTGGCTGTTCCACTGGATGTCATAAGGTGAATGCACCAATTTGTAAGTCGCTCTGGATAAGAGCGTCTGCTAAATGACTTAAATGTAAATGTAATGTAAAACATCTGAGAAAGAGAAATAAAAAAATATATATATATTGTGGAACAGTAGTTGGTGACATATTATATCTCAAACCTAGACTTTTAAATCTCTTAGGCACCCCCTACAAAAAAACAACTGTAAATGTACGTTTTTATTTGGTTTGCTGCATCTTGGGCTCCGTCGTCGTCTGGGGAAGGGTTCCAAAACATTTCTGCAGCATTGAAGGTCCCCAAGAACACAGTGGCCTCCATCATTCTTAAATAGAAGAAGTTTGGAACCACCAAGACTCTTCCTAAAGCTGGCTGCCTGGCCAAACTGAGCAATCGGGGGAGAATGGCCTTGGACAGGGAGGTGACCAACAACCAGAGTTCATCTGTGGAGAACCTTCCAGAAGGTGACAGCATCAGGCTGTGGGGATGTTTTTTAGCGGCAGGGACCAGAAGACTAAGTCAGGATCAAGGGAAAGATGAACAGAGCAAAGTACAGAGATATCATTGATGAAAATCAGCTTCTGGGACGAAGGTTCCCCTTCCAACAGGACAATGACCCTAAGCACACAGACAAGAAAAAGCAGGAGTGGCTTCGGGATAAGTCTCTGAATGTCCTTGAGTGGCCCAGCCAGAGCCCGGACTTGAACCCGATCGAATATCTCTGGAGAGACCCGAAAATAGCTGTGCAGTAACACTCCCCATCCAACCTGACAGAACTTGAAGATCTGCAGAGAAGAATGGGAGAAACTCCCCAAATACAGGTGTGCAAAGCTTGTAATCGCTGCAAGAGGTGCTTCAACAAAGCACAGAGTAATGTGTCTGAATACTTATGTAAACGTGATATTTCCTATGCTTTTTTGTATAAATTTGGAAGAAAAAATGTAAACCTGTTTTTTCTTTGTCATTATGGGTAGATGTGTGTAGATTGATGAAGGATAAAAACTATTTATCAACTTTAAAATAAGGCTGTAACGTAACAAAATGTGGAAAAAGTCAAGGGGTCTGAATACTTTCCGAATGCACTGCATATGCTTTAGAAAGACACTTACAGTTTAGGCAGAAAATACAGGGAAAAAAGTGACTAATTCTCGGGATGGAACTTTTGTAAAATAACGGAAATATTCAAACCTAGTTCATAGTTTTAGAGAACTGTGTGTAAGTGAAAGTAAAGAGAACACAGACAGAGTGTGTGTGAGTTCGTGTGTGTCACAGATAGCAAGAGAGAGGTACTCACCATGGCGACATAGTACTGTAGTTCACTCATCCTTCCGGGGTCAAAGCTAGGGCCAGAGGTGAGGCTGGGACCCCTCTCCGCCCACTGTTGCCTCTCTCCACTCTCAGCTCTATGTCTTTCTCCCTTATGCTCCTCTTCCTCCGCCACACATCCCCTCAGATCTCCCCCTCTGTCACACAGCTCCTCAAGTCCTGCGACACAAACACACAGAAGTGGCAATGTAGACAAGCGTAGAGTATATTTAGCTGTGTAGAGAGATTAACCTAGGATGTGTAGGATTGTGCTTTTTTGTTCATTTATTTGCATTTGTAAGAAAAAGGGGCCGGAGTGCAGGCTGCCTTCTGAGAATTCGTATGTTTTTTTTTATTTTTTATTTATTTTTAAAAAATTTTGCCTTTATTTAACCAGGCAAGTCAGTTAAGAAAAAAATCTTATTTTCAATCACGGCCTAGGAACAGTGGGTTAACTGCCTGTTCAGGGGCAGAACGACAGATTTGTACCATGTCAGCTCGGGGGTTTGAACTTGCAACCTTCCGGTTACTAGTCCAACACTAACCACTAGGCTACCCTGCCGCCCCGTGATCAACAACAAAAAAAAAAAAACACTTCCTTCCATTCTGCTAGCAAACTTGCAATCTTTGGACAATAAAAATAGATGACCTACGCGGAAGACTAAACTACCAAAGGGACATTAAAAACTGTAATATCTTAATGCTTCACAGCGACATGGCTGAATGAAGACACTATCAACATACAGCTGGGTGGTTATACGCAGCACTGGCAGGATAGAACAGCGGCATCTGGTAAGACAAGTGGCGGCGGACTATGAATTTTTGTAAATAACAACTGGTGCACGATATCTAAGGAAGTCTCGAGCTATTACTCGCCTGAGGTAGAATATCTCATGATAAACTGTAGACCACACTACCTACCTAGAGATTTTATCTGCATTTTTCATAGCTGTTTACATACCACCACAGTCAGAGGCTGGCACTAAGACAGCATTGAATGAGCTGTATTCCGCCATAAGCAAACACGCTCACCCAGAGGTGGCGCTCCAAGTAGCAGGGGACTTTAATGCAGGGAAACTTAAATCAGTTTAACCAAATTTATATCAGCATGTTAAATGTGCAACCAGAGGGGAAAATAAAACTCTGGACCACTTTTACTCCACACAGAGATGCATACATACAAAGCTCTCCTACCATTTGGCAAATCTGATCATAATTCAATCCTCCTGATTCCGGCTTACAAGCAAAAATTAAAGCAGGAAGCACCAATGACTAGATCAATAAAAAAGTGGTCAGATGAGGCAGATGCTAAGCTACAGGACTGTTTTGCTAGCACAGACTGGAATATGTTCCAGGATTCCTCTGATGGCATTGAGGAGTACACCACATCAGTCATTGGCTTCATCAATAAGTGCATCGATGACGTCGTCCCCACAGTGACCGTACATACAGTGGGGCAAAAAAGTGTTTTGTCAGCCACCAATAAATTCATTAAAAATCCTACAATGTGATTTTCTGGATTTTGTCTGTCATAGTTGAAGTGTACCTATGATTAAAATTAAAGGCCTCTCATCTTTTTAAGTGGGAGAACTTGCACAATTGGTGGCTGACTAAATCATTTTTTGCCCCACTGTACATACCCCAACCAGAAGCCATGGATTACAGGCAACATCCACAGAGCTAAAGGCTAGAGCTGCCGCTTTCAAGGCGCGGGACTCTAACCCGGAAGCTTATAACGAATCCCGCTATGCCCTCCGACGAACCGTCAACACAGGACTAAGATCGAATCATACTACACCGGCTATGACACTCGTCGGATGTGGCATTAGACTACAAAAGGGAAGCACAGCCGAGAGTTGCTCAGTGACACAAACCTATCAGACGAGATAAACTACTTCTATGTTCTCACATGCATGAGAGCATCAGCTGTTCCGGAAGACTTTGTGATCACGCTCTCTGCAGCCGATATAAGACCTTTAGACAGGTCATCATTCACAAGGTCACAGGGCCAGACGGATTATCAGGACGTGTACTGGAGGCATGCGCTGACCAACTGGCAAGTGTCTTCACTGACATTTACAACCACTCCCTGTCCAAGTCTTTGATACGAAGGGGGGGACACTCTTGGGGGGGGACCCAAACTGCTACAGACCTATATCTATCCTACCATGCCTTTCTAAGGTCTTCGAAAGCCAAGTCAACAGATTACCGACCATTTCGAATCTCACCATACCTTCTCTGCTGTGCAATCTGGTTTCAGAGCTGGTCATGGGTGCACCTCAGCCACGCTCAAGGTCCTAAACAATATCTTAACCGCCATCGATAAGAAACAATACTGTGCAGCCGTATTCATTGATCTGGCCAAGGCTTTCGACTCTGTCAATCACCACATCCTCATCGGCAGACTCGACAGCCTTGGTTTCTCAAATGATTGCCTCGCCTGGTTCACCAACTACTTCTCTGATAGAGTTCAGTGTGTCAAATCGGAGGGTCTGCTGTCCGGACCTCTGGCAGTCTCTGGTGGTGCCACAGGGTTCAATTCTTGGACCGACTCTCTTCTCTGTATACATCAATGAGGTCGCTCTTGCTGCTGGTGAGTCTCTGATCCACCTCTACGCAGACGACACCATTCTGTATACTTCCGGCCCTTCTTTGGACACTGTTAACAACCCTCCAGGCAAGCTTCAATGCCATACAACTCCCCTTCCGTGGCCTCCAATTGCTCTTAAATACAAGTAAAACTAAATGCATGCTCTTCAACCGATCGCTACCTGCACCTACCCGCCTGTCCAAAATCACTACTCTGGACGGCTCTGACTTAGAATACGTGGACAACTACAAATACTTAGGTGTCTGGTTAGACTGTAAACTCTCCTTCCAGACCCATATCAAACATCTCCAATCCAAAGTTAAATCTAGAATTGGCTTCCTATTTCGCAACAAAGCATCCTTCATTCATGCTGCCAAACATACCCTTGTAAAACTGACCATCCTACCAATCCTCGACTTTGGCGATGTCATTTACAAAATAGCCTCCAATACCCTACTCAACAAATTGGATGCAGTCTATCACAGTGCAATCCGTTTTGTCACCAAAGCCCCATATACTACCCACCATTGCGACCTGTACGCTCTCGTTGGCTGGCCCTCGCTTCATACTCGTCGCCAAACCCACTGGCTCCATGTCATCTACAAGACCCTGCTAGGTAAAGTCCCCCCTTATCTCAGCTCGCTGGTCACCATAGCATCTCCCACCTGTAGCACACGCAGGTATATCTCTCTAGTCACCCCCAAAACCAATTCTTTCTTTGGCCGCCTCTCCTTCCAGTTCTCTGCTGCCAATGACTGGAACGAACTACAAAAATCTCTGAAACTGGAAACACTTCTCCCTCACTAGCTTTAAACACCAACTGTCAGAGCATTTTACAGATTATTGCACCTGTACATAGCCCACCTATAATTTAGCCCAAACAACTACCTCTTTCCCAACTGTATTTGATTTATTTATTTATTTTGCTCCTTTGCACCCCATTATTTTATTTCTACTTTGCACATTCTTCCATTGCAAAACTACCATTCCAGTGTTTTACTTGCTATATTGTATTTACTTTGCCACCATGGCCTTTTTTTGCCTTTACTACCTCCCTTCTCACCTCATTTGCTCACATTGTATATAGACTTGTTTATACTGTATTATTGACTGTATGTTTGTTTTACTCCATGTGTAACTCTGTGTCGTTGTATCTGTCGAACTGCTTTGCTTTATCTTGGCCAGGTCGCAATTGTAAATGAGAACTTGTTCTCAACTTGCCTACCTGGTTAAATAAAGGTGAAATAAATAAAAAAAATAAAAAATAAAAGGATACTATTTTTGACAATATATCGTATTGTATGGACTATAAATCGCAATATTATTTTTTGCGCTAGTTGGCTGTACTTGCACCAAAACTCCAGTATTTTTTTTTTCAATGACTGATCAAAACTTGTTTTCTCTCTTTTGCCCCTGAGCAGCAGACATATGATGAGCAATAAGATTGGAACAACGAATCGCAATAAAAATCACAGCACATATCCTATCGTGAGGTCCCTAGCAATTCCCAGCCCTTACCGTCATGTTGGTGGTTTCTAGCTGGACGTATGTGGGTACCTGTCATGTTGGTGGTGTCTAGTTGTGGCTCCAGAAGGTTGAAGGAGAGAGTGTGGTTCAGCACGCTGAGGTTTCCACTCTCTTCTCTTCCTGCCGCTCTCTCCCAACTTCTCTCTCTTCCCTCTGTTATCGCTCTTGCATCACCCTCTCCACTTAATTCACCCCTCTCTCTGGAGAGTCGGAGGACCACTGCTTGAGCGTCTGGTGAAACAAATATAATAACTATACTAACAAAATTATAATGACAATAACAATAGAGAAAGCACTTCTCTCAACAAAGACACTGCAGGACTCTACAGTGCAATCATTATACACACTTTTGGGCCGGTGCAAACCATATTGATGTTACATGAGCACATTTGCAAAATTATTTTGGAGCTCAGAAATGGCTAAATAAAAGTGACTGACAAAAAAAGATGGCAATGGGGGCTTGTGGATTTGCCTTCATTTACCTTTAAAGTTTATGTTTGATTTGAATATAGTCTCAGATAGACATTCTTGGGAATAGAGAATCAGTGCTTGATCTCTGGCACCGTTTGAAGTTTGAGAAGCTAGCACTTTAAGGATTGAGTGGTCCAATCAGTGAGTTTAAGCAGAGCGGTTTAAAACATAAAATGTTCCTATTGATTACCTTGTGCCAAGCGAGCAACTTCCTCCCCCTCCTGCTCTCTCTGCACCATGTGCGTGTCAGCTGCAGCTCTGTACTGTACTGTAATGTGTGAACTAGATGATGGTTCCTGTAGTAGATGTTGGTTCATCCAGTCTTTGGGCTCGTCCCACAGCGAAGGAAGAGAAGACCCTTCTGCCTGCAAAACAAACACACACAGGTACCTCTGCTGGCTGGCTCAGAAGGCCTTGACCATTGAAAAAACGGATGATAGCAAATAAACTACACCACAAGCCTAATTCAAGAGTCCCATAAGTATAGTTTTTGGCATGCTACACAGAACCAACATTTGCAGAGGCAGAAAGCAAAAGTGCAAGTCAGTATCTCTGTTAACAGGAGGTGACAGAAATGATCTGTGTAGAAACACTGTTTGAGTGTGAGTATATGTACCTGTGTGCTGAGCAGTCTCAGTGCTTCTGTCCAATGGGAGCGTAGTAAACTCTGCAGTCTGCTCACAAGCTCCTCTCTTTGCCCTTCGAGCCTCCTCCTGCTCTCCTCCAACAAAACAGACTGCTGCTTGGAGTGGGCCAGCCTGAGAGAGAGACACACACACACACACACACACACACAAAATGGTCAGAAACCACTACGAGTGCAAAAACCAACCTGGTGTGATAAACTTTCCGTGTGTGTGTGTGTGTGTTACCTGGTCTGGTAGTCCTGGGTGAGTGTCAGTGTGTGCTGCTGGTGTTGCTGTAACTGGGAGGAAAGTTCTCTCTCATGGCGAGCACTCAGATCCAGCAGCTGATTCCTGAAAACACACGTCAAACACTGTGGAAGTGTGTGGGTTCAAGTTTCAATGTCACATGCACAAGTACAGTGAAATGCCTTTCTTGCAAACTCAGAACCCAACAATCAATAACAATGAAATACTGTAAACACACAAGAAAGAAGAAGTATGGAGAACACAAGAAGTAAGTAAATAAGCGTACTATATACAGGGTCAGTTCCAAAAGCATATTTACAATGTGCAGGGATATTGGAGTGATGGAGGTAGATATGTATAAGGGGTAAGGTGACTAGGAAACAGGATATAAGACAACAGAGTAGCAGCAGCTTGTATGTGAGTGGGTGTGCGTGTGTGTAGACACTATTAATGTATGTGCATTATATGTTTGAGTGAACAGATGATGGAGTGAGTATGTAGGGCCCTGTGAGTGCGCACAGGGCCCTAACAAAGTTAATTCACATAGTCCGTGTAGCTATTTTGTTAGCCATTTATAAGTCTTATTGCTTAGGGATAGAAGCTGTTCAATAATCTGTTGGTGTCAGACTTGTTGCACCGGTACAGCTAGCTATGCAGAAGCAGAGTCTTTAGCAATTTTCCGGGCCTTCCTTCCACACTGACTGATACAGATGTCCTGGATGGCAGGGAGCTCGGCCCCAGTGATGTACTGGGCTGTCCGCACAACCCTCTGTAGCGCCATGTGATCGAGGGCGGTGCTGTTGCCATACCAAGCAGTGATACAGCCAGTCAAGATGCTCTCAATGGTACAGCTATAGAACTTTGAGGATTTGAGGGCCCATGCAAACTTTTTTTAACTCCTGAGGGGGACAACGAGGAACTTGAAGTTCTCGACCTGCTCCACTGTCAATGTGGACTACTACGTTTCCTGTAGTCCACGATCAGCTCCTTGGTCTTACTGACGTTAAGGGAGAGGTTGTTGCTCTGGCACCACACTGCCAGGTCACTGACCTCCCTGTAGGCTGACTTGTTGTTGACGGTGATTAGGTCTACCACCGTCGTGTTGTCAGCAAAGTTGATGATGGTGTTAGAGTCGTGCGTGGGAGTACAGGCGGGAGCTCTTTTTTGAGTGTCAGCATGGCGGAGGTGATGTAGCCTACCCTCACCACCACGGGTTGGCCCGTCAGGAAGTCCAGGATCCAGTTCCCGAGGGAGGTGTTCAGACCCAGAGTCCTAAGCTTGGTGAGCTTATTTACAATGACGGCCTACACAGGCCAAACCCGGACGACGCCGGGCCAATTGTGCGTCGCCCTATGTGAGAATGAACAGCATTCTCACATAGGTATTCCATTTATCTAGGTGGGTGAGGGCAGTGTGTAGAGTGATTGAGTCATCTATGGATCTGTTGGAGCGGTATGCAAATTGGAGTGGGTCTAGGGTGTCTGGGATGGTGGAGTTAATGTGTGCCATAACCAGCCTCTCAAAGCACTTCATGATTACAGAAGTGAGTGCTACATGATGGTGGTCATTAAAACATGTGGGGATTACAGACTGGGACAATTAGGGTGAAAATGACCGTGAAAATGCCTGCCAACTGTCCTGCGCATGCTCTGAGAACACACCCTGGAATACCGTCGGGCCCCACGGAATTGTGGGTGTTGCCCTGATTGAAGACCTTTCATGTGGTCCTCGGAGAGCGAGATCACCCAATCCTCTTGGTCGGGGAAGGCCCTCACACCCAGCACAAAGCATGCATAAAATGCATTGAGTTAGTCTGGTAAAGAGGCATCGTTGGGCAGATCACGGTTGGGTCTTCCTTCGTAATCCATAATGGACTGTAGCCCCTGCCACATGTGGTGGACGTCGGAGGCTGTGTAATATGATTCCACTTTGTTCCTATATTGTCCTGCTCGTTTGATGACTCTGCAGAGGTCATAGCAGGACTTCTTGTACTTATTCCTGTCTATTATTATTATTATATTATTATATTACTATGGCCGTAGCCTTAGGGTTGTCTATGATAGCTGTGTGTGGTAGCCCAGTTCTTTAGTTTAGCACCAACATTGGTGTTAATCCAAGGTTTTTGATTGGGGAAGCAGCGAACCCTCACCGTGGGGACGTCGTCGCTGATGCATTTTCTAATAAAGCCTGTAACAGAGGTGGTTAGCTTGTCAATGTTATCGGCACAGTCTCAAAACATATTCCAATCAGCGTTAGCAAAGCAGTCCTAATCTCTGTTTCTGGTGACCATTTATCAATGGAGCAAGTTTTAGTTTCTGCTTGTAAAACAGTTAGCAGAAGTACAGAGTCATGATCTGATTTGCCAAATGGCAGACGAGAGAGGGCCTTGTATGCTTGCGGGTAAAATAACTGGTCTAGGACTTTATCACCCCCTAGTGGCGTTTGTGTTTACCTGTGCTGTTCTTTCAGGGCAATGTGTTCCTGCTGTGAAGCTGACAGTCTCTCAGTCTCCTGTTTCAGCTTTACTTCCAACTGAGAATGCTGGGCTTCAAATCGGGCCTACACACACACACACACACACACACACACACACACACACACACACACACACACACACACATTTTGTAAACAAACCCCCAGACCCCCAAATTTGTAAACAACCCCCCAGAGTCATAAGATCTTGTAAACACAGACAAATAGATATGTACCTGTTCCAGAGCCCAGTCCATGCGCTCCGTGTCCCACTCTCTCCGCGCCTCCAGTTTCTCCTCCTCCAGCTGTAGCAGTCTCCACCTCACTTTGGCCAACTCTCCCCTCACCTCCTCCAACACCTGTCTTACCTCCAACAAATGCTGCTCCTCTCGCTGCTTGCACTCCTACAAACAAACACATGCACATACACACACAGGATGGTGTCAATTTAGAATGAACTCCAATTCAAGATGCTTTGAGTTATTTAAAGGACATTGATTCCATTAGGTACACTGCACAATTTTAAAAAACACTTCATAAATGGAAATGCTAGTTAGAGACTGCTGTTAGTTGCTAAATAAGAGCTGCTTTCAAGGCTTCCGTTTGCGGCAAACATGTTACTTAGTAACAATTTCAGTTGAATGATTTAAACGGACATTCCAAAATGTTGGACAGGAGAGACAAACCCACCCTCTCCTCTTGTAGTTGATTGGCTAGCTGGACTGTCTGGTCCTCCAGCGATCTTCTCTCATTGGCTGTTTGCTCCTGGAGGCAGGTCAGAGCAGTCTGGGCTTCCTGGGCATGTAGATGCAGCCCGTCTCGCTCCACACACAAGAGCTCACACTCACGCCTACATTCACACAGAGACCCTTCCAACTCCACCAGCCGCAGGTCCTACACACACACACACACAGATAGGTGTAAATGATAGTTTGAGAGTATGTGACTGTGTGTGTGAGTTACTCACCAGCTGTCTGTTGGTTATCTGTAGTTCCTCAGTGTGTTTCTGCTCTTGCTCCAGGGCCTCGGCAACCTGAGCAAGAGACTGCTCTAATTGACCAAGGGTCTGGAAAACAAACATGCACGCACACACTCGTAGTGACATTTGTGAATCCTATGTAATAACAACAGCCAATGACAGTCGCGCCACTTGGTTTGGTATAAATATGTGGGATGGTGGTGTGAAAATGTAACCACTGTCAAATTCAAACAGAGCTATGGATGCAAGGCAGCAACATGTTAAATCTTTGTAAGCACATAAATACTGTGTTTGTGCTACCTCTTGCTGCTTTGTATGTCGTCTCTCCGCCAGCTCCTTCTCTTGCTGTAGTCTCTTCACTCCCTCACTCTTCTCCTGCTCATGTTTCCTCCAGCCTTCAACCACCTTAGCCAGGGTCTGATAGACATACACACAGGTTATTAGTAATATATGGTGACAGCTCCACCTTTGCCTCTGATATTTTCACCATATACAGTATGAGTGAAAAGTTTGGACACACCTACTCATTTGTATTTATTGGGGATCCCCATTAGCTGCTGCCTATTCTTCCTGGGGTCCAAACACACCAAAGCACCCACATTACATATAAAACTAAATATAAAACAGTGAACTATGTTTGTACTAAATGAGCTAAAGATAAAACAAGCATATCCACAACAGAACATTTTCAATACCACCATACAACATCAATGTGTGCGTAAGCATGTTTTTGTACCTGTGTCTCTCATTCAAGGGTATTTCTTTATTTGTACTATTTTCTACATTGAAGAATAATAGTGAAGACATCAAAATTATTAAATAACATGGAATCATGGAATCACGTAGCAACCAGAAAAGTGTTAAACAAATCAAAATATGTTAAAAGTTAATTTGTGGAATTTCTTTCCTTAATGCATTTGAGCCATCAGTTGTGTTGTGACAAGGGAGGGGTGGTATACAGAAGATAACCCTATTTGGTAAAAGTCCATATTATGGCAAGAACAGCTCAAATCAGCAAAGAGAAACGACAGTCCATCATTACTTTAAGACATGAAGCTCAGTCAAAACGGAAAATGTCAGTAACTTTTAAAGTTTATTCAAGTGCAGACGCAAAAACCATCAAGCGCTAGGATTAAACTGGCTCTCATGAAGACCACCACAGGAAAGGAAGACCCAGAGTTAGACCCAGAGTTACCTCTGCTGCAGAGGATAAGTTCATTAGAGTTAACTGCACCTCAGATTGCAGCCCGTCACAGAGTTCAAGTAACAGACACATCTCAACATCGACTGATCAGAGAAGACTGCGAGAATCAATGGATATTAAACGGGTGAAAATCTGTCCTTTGGTCTGATGAGTCTAATTAGTAGATTTCTGGTTCCAACTGCCATGTCTTTGTGAGATGCAGAGTAAGTGGACAGATGATCTCTGCATGTGTGGTTCTCACGTGAAGCATGGAGGTGGTGTGACGGTACTTTTCTGGTGACACTGTCTGTGATTTATTATATTTATTTAGGCAAACTTAACCAGCATGGCTACCACAGCGATACACCATCCCACCTGGTGTGCACTTAGTGGGACTACCATTTGTTGGTCAACAGGACAATGACCCAAAACACACCTCCAGGCTGTGTAACCGCTATTTGACCAAGAAGGAGAGTGATGGAGTGCTGCATCAGACGACCTGGCCTTCACAATCACCCGACCACAACCCAATTGAAATGATTTGGGATGAGTTGGAGCGCAGAGTGAAGGAAAAGCAGCCAACAAGTGCTCAGCATATGTGGGAACTCCTTCAAGACTGTTGGAAAAACATTTCAGTTGAAGCTGGTTGAGAGAATGCCAAGAGTGTGCAAAGTTGTCATCAAGGAAAAGGGTGGGTAATTTGAAGAACCGAAAATCTCAAATATATTTTGATTTGTTTAACACTATTTTGGTTACTACATGATTCCATGTGTTATTTCACAGTTTAGATGTCTTCAATATTATTCTACAATGTAGAAAATAGTACAAATAAAGAAAAATTCTTGAAAGAGTAGGTGTGTCCAAACTTTTGACAGGTACTGTAGATCCTAAAGATGTGCATGTGTGTGGGAGAGAGCTAGAGAGAGAGAAACAGAGAGAGCGCAAGAGTGTATATGAGTGTAAGGTGTGTCCACACCTTATCCAGCTGCTCGATCATGACGTCCTTCTTCCGGTCAGCTGACAAAGCGAGAGCCAATCTTTGCTGCAGCTCCAGAGCCTTACTCTGCAAAACCAGCACGTGCCGCTCACACTGCTAGAGACACACTTAACGTCACAAACCTGCAGCCCCTGCACGTCACACTGCTCCAGACTAGGGTTGTCCCGAAACCAATATTGGGATAGTGGTACCGTGACAACCCTACTACAGACGCACAGTTACACACCAGGCAGCACCTGCCCCTCACACACACACACATCTGCCCCTCATACTGGCACATAGAGAGGGGTTAGACACTGACCAGGCTATAGCAGGCTAAAGCAGGGCTGATCCTCAGGAATTGGAAGGTATTGGGGCCAAAGATCATATCAGGATCAGTGTTTGTGTGTTTACCTTGCGGCTGGTCCTCTCCCTGTCTAGGCTCTCCCTAAGGAGAGTGGCTTCCGGGGAGGAGAAGACACCATCAGAACGCAGATGAGAAGAATAACGCGGGAACAACTCCTCTAAACCTCCTACCCCACCACTGGAGAAGAGAATAAGAAAAGTGCAATTTGTTTTACATTTAGTCAAATACGTACCGACTACATAGCTATTATAGAGAAAACAAAAATATATCAAAAAACTAAAATAGAGAAGGTGTATAGTGTTACCCAAGTAGCTGTGAGGTGCTGTCACTGTTAAATGACTGGTTGGGACTCTCTGTAACACTGCTGCCTCCTGCAGGACAATAGAGGGAATACCATATTGGCAAAGTTTGTGTGTGTTTGTGAGAGTGGCGTGTCTGTCTGTCTCCTTTTTCTTCAGTGCGTGTAATCCATTCCCTGAATCCCAGCCCCCTAGGCACAGATCTAAGAGGATTGGATAGGTGTAAGCAATATGGTGGTGGTTCCAACTAGGGTTGGGTGATGTCAACCTCTGTCCTATCGTGTGATTATTTTCCCATAAAACATTGTTATATACGATGCGATCACCCCCCAAAAAGTGTGCTAAAACTACAGTTGTGCTATAGCGCAAAATAAAATGCAACTCAAGCCCGGTGAGGAGGATTTGATGGCTCATTGTGTCAAAAACCGCACTCAGGTCGATGTTGAGGGCATCAGGAGAGGTGGTCATTGACAACTTTGAGGATTGCAGTTTCAGTACTGTGGAGGGAGTGGAAACCAGAATGGGAGGGCTCGGAATAGGTTGATGATTAGCAGGTGGGTTTGTAATTAAGAGGCAACAGTCCGTTCCAGAGTCTTGGCAAGGAAGGGAAGGTTGGTAATGGGGTGGAAGTTATTGAGGATGGTAGGGTCTAGCCCTGGCATTTTTAAGATGGTGGTGATAGCAGCTGTTTTGCAGTTGGAGGGGACTGTTCCGTGGGCAAGGGAGAGATTAGAGATGTGTACGATATATGGACAGCGAGCAGACTGATGAGAAAAGTAGAGAGGATCCAGGGAGCAAGTTGTAGTCTTGGATGACATGAGTTTTGAGATGGGGCAAATTCTGAGACGGGTTTCAGGGGTGACGGTTGGGAGGTTAACAGGGGAAGGTGCGGCTGAGGGAGAATTATCAGTCAGTGATGAGTTTATTTGGGTGAACTTGTCCTTGAAAAACTGAAGGAAGGAGTTGCAGAGTTCAGTGGAGGAAGTAGAGAAGGTGTCATCATGGGCTGAAGTGGTTTGCTGACAGTCGAGAACAGTCTGGGAGTTCTTATTGAATGATGTTTGAGAAGTAGGCAGACCTGGCAGCATCTGTTGGTGGAGAGGTAGTTTGTAGGCCTCAGCGTGGGCAGTGAGCCCAGACTTCCAGCTCAGGCGCTCCAGTTGGCAGCCAGCTTGCTTCAGGGCGAGAGCTCAGGGGTAAACCAGGGGGAGGAGAAGGAAACAGGTTTAGTTTGGATTGGGTCCAGAGAGTTGAGGGAGACAGAGCAGTGTTTGAATTGAGCAGCTAGTTCACCAGGTGTGTTGGGGGGTGTGGTCAAGGGGCAGGGCAGCGCAATTGGCATCAGAGTTGGAGGCCAACAGCTTTGATGTTATGGAAGGAGATAAGGCATTTGTCAGTGTTGTGGGGTGAGTATGAGGGCAGAAATTAAGTATATTGTGATCAGATAGTGGAACAGAGATGGGGAAATATTAGTTAAGTTGAGGCCAACAGAGCAGATGAGATCTGGTATGTTTCCCTTGATGTGAGTGGGAAAACTGACAAGTTGGGTAATATTAACAGTCCAGAACAGCAATGAAAGAGGCAGGTTTTGAGTGATGAGTCCATGTGAATATTCATCATCTCCAAGCAGGGAGAGAGTGGGACAGCAATGGTGAGTAGTCCAGACAGGAATGATTCATTAACTTCAGGAAGACAGTACACAAGGATAGTGGTAATAGAGCAGGATGATTTGTAAGCAATGTATTCAAACGAGATAGTAGGGACAGAGTTCAGCTATTTTGATTTACAGTTACAGTATACAGTAGAGCAAGGGCGGCACCACGGCTGGTGGAGTGGGGGTGACACAGGTAGCCATAACCAGCAGGAGTAGCATGGTTAAGAGAAAATAAATTACTGGGTTGTTGCCAAGTTTCAGTTAGGAGGAGGAAGTCTAGCTTGTTGTCAGATATTAGTTCATGGAGCAAGGGGGCTTTGTTCATTGATCGAGTGTTGAGGCGAGCAAAGTTAGTATTGTCAAACAGAGGTGAGTTTATGGATAGTGGTACAGTAGGTTGAAGGGGACGTAGTCAGTCATGGTTTACTGTACAAGATGGATTGGAAGTAGGGCGTGAGTGAGACGAGAGAGAGTTAATGTTGCTACCAGTAGTATAGTTGACAGACCAGTTGCGATGTGAGCTATGATGCAGGTAGCAGCGTCTACGTAGGATGCCCGATGAGTGGGCGGGATAAGGACATCATAGGAGAGCCGGAGCCGATAGTTATTATTCATGCGACGAAAATCAGGGGGGAGTAGTATTTGGTCGGGATAAAACAGGGAGTGGGAATCCATACTATTCCAGGGCAGAGAGCAAACAGGAGGAACAGAGAGGAGCCCGTGGGCAGGTGCATGACAGAAATTTAGATCAAATAAAATTACAGATGAATCCACACAGAAACCCCCACGGTTAGCAAAACAGCAAGCCATAGCCCAACTAGCCTACTCTAAACCAGCTAGCACTAGAACCCACAGTCAAAAACACGTGAAATACAATCCTCGCCAGCAGAGCAAAAGAAAGAGAGCGGAAACCTAATGAGATTGACGGCAGGGGTCCATGCGATGGCAAAAGAGTGGATGCTAGGTCGGGGAGCGCTTCGGTGGAGAGGCCCTATAACTAGCCAGAGAAAAAACAGGTAGCGGCAGGAGCTACTCCGGGCCGCAGGAGAGTCAGAGGGAAACCCGATAGGTATTCCAGAGGGAGATATGGCGAGGGACATCCAAAATAGATACATTCCCTAGGCAATAATCCAAAAGGTGGGTCAGACAACCAGGAGGCTTGCGATCAGAGGAAGAATACAGGCAGATGATCACAGCAGCGCAATCCAGACTATTTTTTTAATATGATTTGTCAGTACATTATGTAAATGTTTTGCTGATACAGTGGTTCAGTTATAGGTTTCTAGCTTTCTAGTTAAATAGAAAGCTAGCTTACACTAATAAGCCAAGGTTGTCAAAGTCATAGAACTTTGGTAGTTGCACTTCTGATTATACTATTTACATAATTAAATGAATACTTTGCTTGTGACTGACAGGTAACAAAATAAAGAACGTCAAAGTGGAACTCCATTGTGGCCTTGTTTTCCATATTTTTTTTTGCAAGAGGTAGATCTTGGTTTACATTTGGACTTGGCATGTGATCTTAGGCTTGAAAAAGTTGTTGACCACTGGGCTATAGCAAATAGGAATAGGCCAATTAGAATGTCACCTGTCCTGCGATACTTTTTACTCCACGGCACCAGTCAAGTTCAAATACGCTAAACCGTCGATCACATGTCGTCGCCATAGACGATGGCTGTCAAACATTGTCAATAGATAATTCCATCATAATATCGCCCCACCCTAGTTTCACCTCCATCATGCCCTCTGACAAGTCAGGTGGATTTTTATATATATATTTTTTTACATATTGTGGACATCCATCCATTCCTCTATGATCTGTGCCTATGGGGGGGTACAGGCTATGGGTTGGTTTGGGATAGAAGGAGAGTCTCCAGGGTCTCACCCTCCGTCTCCAATGTGGGTGTGCTTCTCAGCATGTTTTGAAGGTGAGCTCTGACATTCTCCATGTCCTGGATATGTCTCCTGCCATTCTGCAACCAACACACCAACATGTCACACACACACAATCGCACACATACAACAAACACGTGTCGGATGTAAGGGGTAAGTTACACTGAGTCTGCTGCTGTAGTCCACACTGGTGTTGAGATTATCACCCATCTCCTCTACCAACACCCTATCTTCCTCTCCCTCCTCCTCCTGTCTCTCCCTGGGGGAGGGGCTATGAAGGTTCAGGGGGGATCTATCCATACCCCCTTCCTCCCCCCCCAGCTGAGGCGAAGAAAACTGAAATGACACCTGTCTGGAGACACAGAGATAGTTAGAGTGAGACATGACACTGTCCATCAACCAGTCTGTCTATTTGCATGTTGAAAACCCAGTCTTATTTCTGGGCAAGGGGGGGGTGAGGTTGTTTCTGGGAGCATAGGGATTGTTTCTGGACAGGGCTCGGGTTACCTGTGAGTGTGGCCTGGTGATGGTTGACCTTTGGCCTGGAGATCTCGGGTGAGTTGCAGCGAGGAGTAGAGGCGGGCTGTGACCTCACAAGACTCATCCCACGGGGAACGGTGCGAGGAAGGCCAAGAGCGGATCAGAGAGGGGGAGGCTTGTTTAGAAAGGGAAGCAGTGAGGATAGAAATGGGGGGAGGAGAAGTGGGGGCTGATATATGCAAAGGTTCTTCACACCTGGTTGATGCCATCCCTGAACAGAGTAAACAGTCAGTGTAGAAAATACTGAATCAGTCAGAGTTTCTGTACAATCACCAAAACCACATGAGCTAGTTACAGTTGAGCTAGTTACTTATGTTCACAAATAATAACTTTCGCAGTGTACTCGTTCGTCAGCTAACGTTACTTAGCTAGCAAACTAGCCAACGTTAACTGTTGCAGTACATTTGATTGTTCTGAAAAAAGTTCATATTTAATTCGCTAGTTAATTAGCAACAAAATAAACCAAAACATTAACCAACTTAGTGAGCAAATAACACAGAGGTAACGTTAGTCAATTAACGTTAACTAGGCAATTTTGATGCCGTTTGTTTGTTGTGGCAACGTCGGTAGTCCAGCAACAGGAAAGTGACTAACCCTAAGATTTGGCTGTATAAAGTTATGACGACAGCTAGCAATATGGGAGACCAACATTTTCAAATCAAGCTAGCGTACTGTAGATTATAGTGACGCATAACGGTAAAACAAACTCAGCTAGCTAACAAGCGACATTAGTTTAGTATGACTCTGGTTAGGCTCAACCTACCTATCGGTTGAGAGTGGCTGTGTACGTACCCGCTACAATTGGAAAACTCCCGGGCGCGAAAAGGTAGTGGATAGCTAACTTACTGTGCCAAGCTATCCTTCAGTGGTAGCTTCTAGCTAACGTTACCAGGAGGCTATCAACATCTAGTCCGTATATTGATGCTCTTTGGTACAGTGCTAACGGGGGGAACTCCCGGGGCCTGATTTAAAAAGCAATAATAAAAAAAATCGCGCTTGATTGTGTTAACTAGCGGCACTTCCGCTTGTTTAAGATACGACACGTCCGGTATTGAAGTCTTACACACCAGTCGTTTCCTTCTTCTCTAGTATAATAATGGCGTTCGAATGTGCATGCCGCCACCTACTGCGCATGTTGAAAATAAAAATATCCCAAAAACGGAAAATATTTGTGGTGGTTGGGGAACCTTCATACAAACAGTTGTGTAAAATAATTTCAAGTACTACTTAATAGTGGTGGAACTAGAGTTTTATACATGGGGTGGCCAGGGGGTGTCCAAGGCTACTTCGGGGGTCCAAATGTTGGTTATGTTTCCACTTGCCTCTAAAGAAAGGTATATTTAAAGCATTCTTATTGGTTGGTTCAACTCTGATTTGATTTATTTCACCTTTATTTAACCAGGTAGGCAAGTTGAGAACAAGTTCTCATTTTCAATTGCGATCGGGCCAAGATAAAGCAAAGCAGTTCGACACATACAACACAGAGTTACACATGGAGTAAACCAAACATAGTCAATAATACAGTAAAAACAAGTCTATATATACGATGTGAGCAAATTAGGTGAGATAAGGGAGGTGAAGGCAAAAAAAGGCCATTGTGGCAAAGTAAATACAATATAGCAAGTAAAACACTGGAATGGTTGATTTGGAAGAATGTGCAAAGTAGAATGCAAAATAAAAATAATGGGGTGCAAAGGAGCAAAAGAAATAAATAAAATAAATACAGTAGGGAAAGAGGTAGTTGTTTGGGCTAAATTATAGATGGGCTATGTACAGGTGCAGTAATCTGTGAGCTGCTCTGACAGCTGGTGCTTAAAGCTAGTGAGGGAGATAAGTGTTTCCAGTTTCAGAGATTTTTGTAGTTCGTTCCAGTCATTGGCAGCAGAGAACTGGAAGGAGAGGCGGCCAAAGAAAGAATTGGTTTTGGGGGTGACCAGAGAGATATACCTGCTGGAGCGCATGCTACAGGTGGGTGATGCTATGGTGATCACTCTCAGAGGGAGTTGTGCGCAAAAGAGAAAGGTGGCCATTGTTACTTCCGGTCCTAGTGAAAAGCCAACTGTCCTGGTTGATATATTATCGAATAGATATTTGAAAAACACCCTGAGGATTGATTATAAAAAAACGTTTGACATGTTTCTGTGGACATTATGGATATAATTTGGAATTTTTGTCTGTGTTGTCGTGACCGCTCTTTCCGGTGGATTCCTTGGCATAACTCACCAAACTAACTGAGGTATTTGGATTTAAAAAATGTCTTTATGGAACAAAAGGAACATTTGTTGTCTAACTGGGAGTCTCGTGAGTGAAAACATCTGAAGATCAAAGGTAAACGATTAATTTGATTGCTTTTCTGATTTTCTTGACCAAGTTACCTGATGCTAAAGTGTACTTATTGTTTTGTCAAGTGATTGATAAACTTACAGAAACGCTTGTATTGCTTTCGCTGTAAAGCATCATTTAAAATCTGAGACGACAGGTGGATTAACAAAAGGCTAAGATGTGTTTTTCAATATTGCACTTGTGATTTCATGAATATTAATATTTTCTAGTAATATTATTTGACAGTGGCGCTATGCTATTCAGCGTTGCTGATGACAATTACACCGGATCCGGGATGGATGGTTCAGAGAGGTTAACATGCATGATACCAAGGCTATTACGGTTACAGAAGTCATCAAAAGAGAGCGCCTGGGGAATAGGAGTGGAGCTAGGCACTGCAGGGCCTGGATTCACCTCTACATCACCAGAGGAAAAGTAGGATAAGGGTACTGCTAAAAGCAATGAAAAATTTGTCGTCTGGAACAGAGAGTAAAAGGAGGTTTCTGGGGGTGATGAAATAGCTTCAAGGTATAATGTACATAAAAAGGTATGGTAGGATGTGAATACAGTGGAGGTAAACCTAGGTATTGAGTGATGATGAGATAGTCTCTAGAAACATAATTGAAACCAGAAGATGTCATCGCATGTGTGGGTGGTGGAACTAATAGGTTGGATAAGGTATAGTGAGCAGAACTAGAGGCTCTACAGTGAAATAAGCCAATAAACACTAATCAGAACAGCAATGGACAAGGCATATTGACATTATTAAGGAGAGGCATGCTTAGTCGAGTGATCAAAAGTGTCCAGTGAGTAGTGAGGTTGGTTGGGGTCACAGCGATTCAGACAGCTAACCGGGCCATCTAGCAAGCTAGCATAGGATGGGGGTCTGTTTTTAGCCACCTCATGCGTTTCTGTCAGTAGAATTATTGGGGTTCCGTGTGGTAGAGGGGATCAATGCAATTCGCAAAAAAAAATGGATATAGTTAGAGGCCCAAGAAAAAGAAAAAAAAATTGTCCTATAGATCTATTCAGATAGCAGCCGATAAGACAGCTAACGATTAGCGGGCCGCAGATGAGCGTTCAGGTAAAGTCGCGACGGAGGAGCCAGCTGGATAACTCCCTCGGGCAGATAACGTTGGTAGTCCAGTTGTGAAGGCCCGGTGGGGCTCCGCGTTGGCAGTAAAACGGGTCTGGATAGGTGATTGTAGCCCAGGAGTGGCTGATTGAACTCTTCAGCTCGCTAGCTCCGGAATAATTTATGTTTGCTCCGGGATCGACGTAAGCCGATAGTTACACGGATAGCAGCTAGCTAGCTGCGAGATCGAGGTATAAATGATGACAATAAGGCGTGTTGTGATGAGATGAGATTGCGAACGTCAGTCTCCCCAGTATGAAAATGTGATGCAAGGGCTTTTACCATCGACAGCCATCAACATTGTCAAGCCCGGCCCAATAATGTGCTGTTTCATATTTAACAACATAAATAAATAATGCTTAACTGGGACCACTGGCTGGGGTGATTTATTTGGACAAAACACAACGCAAGGAGTACGATTTACATCTGTTAGACATAGACCATGACAGAAAATGTATGCAACTCTAACCTGGCATCTAAGGAGCATGAATGAATCCTATGATTGGTGATTAGAGTAAGAATTGATCATTCACTTAATCCAGAGTTTTTCAATGTGGCAGATAGTGTGGTCCAAAAGGGTTACTTCACTAGAATTCTTTATCATACTATGAATAGTCAGAGTCTCTAGCTCGGAACTGCAGCTCAATTTCTTTCTCTCTCACACATGCACATGTAACAGTACTCTTCTTGCGTTGTGTACATCAGTCATCGACACGGAACTCCAATATGTAGCACCTGTCATGTAGCATTATTCTGATAAGAACAACACAAAATTGCACGTCATGCAATGCCCGTCTCACCATCCAACTCTGCACTCACGCACGCTGGTTTGGTGCTTGTTCACTGGGACAGTTACCAAAATAATACAATTACAATATACAATATAATATTTTTAACAATGTACCTGATAAGAACAACACAAAATTGCACGTCATGCAATGCCCGTCTCACCATCCAACTCTGCACTCACGCACTGTACAAAATATATGAACCCCCCCCCACCAGACACAGTAAGTTGCTAGCTAATACTGGCGAGAATTCTCTACAACAAAATGCACAACAAATATTCTCCAAAAACCCCTGCATCTTATGTGTGATGTTTGAATAACATTTACGAACTATTTGATATAAATTGTACATTTAAATCATCACTTGAGAGCATAAAATCACTTTTGACGTACGGTGCTTTGCAACCAACAACTTACCGCTGGTTTGGTGCTTGTTCACTGGGACGATTCTAACTGGAACATCCCCCCTCGTAAGCAAGCTACGCAAACCAGCCAATAAGATGCCATGTTGAGTAGGTGAAGTCAAGACAAACTCAAACCAAAAACCCATTGGCTTAACAATAAAGTGGCAAGGGGAATCACCAATATAACCCTGTTACACACACACACACACACACTGGGTCACTCTGTTTTCATGAATATATAATCTGAGTCTTCTAAGTGTTGAACATCCAGATAATAAAGCTCAAGCACCAAGTAGATAAGATAGCATTTGTGTGTTACATAAATTGCATAGTTTAATTACAAAAAATTATATTGACAAAAAAACACACTGCAATTTGACATACCAGGCATGAAGTCGAAATGGGCTTGAAAAAGAAAAATAATTTTGATGCCCATCAGTATTACAAACTTACTGTATCATATTTACGCTCATATATATTATGGTAACTAATAACAAAGAAAAGTTATGGAATTGGCCTAATCAAGACCAAATTAAATCTGTGGATTTATCATTTTAGAATGTAAGGGAATACCCCCCTGTATTGGACAAAAATGAATGGGAAGTCATTGGCATCGGACAAACCATATACACATTGTCCAATACCACCCAATTCGGCGTTGATTCATGCAAAGTGTATTGCAAATGCCATATGGCAATTGCCAGTTGTAACACTTTAAAAATTCAACAGGTGGCGAATCCGCTCCACCGTGGTTTTTCATATTGGAAATGTAACCCAAGTCAACGTCCAAAAGCAACATTTTGAAAAAATACTTTTTTTGTAAAAAACTTCACACACCCTTAAAAAAGTGCTTTCTGGACCGTTTTTTGAAATTCTTTCGATTTTTTTGGGTCAATTACACATGTGTAAGAACTGTATGAATATACTTTTGTCCAATTTTATTATCATATTTTTTAATTTTTTTTATACATGCGCATAAGTAATATGTTTTGTCCATTTTCAATATGATTTCATACGAAGTCAAAAGTCAAAAATGTCAATTTTGTAAAAAACTTCACACACCCTTAAAAAAGTGCGTTCTGGACTGTTTTTCGAAATTATTTCGAATTTGTGTCAATTACACACGTATAAGAACTGTATCAACATACTTTAGTCGTATTTTATTATCATAATTATTATTTTATTTTTTAAACTTGTGCATAAGGAATTTTTTGGGGGGCCAAATGCCATAAGAAATTTGACATGCTCAAAAATCCTGCAGAAATGCAAAATTGACTGGCCTGATGAACACAGGATGGCCTGGCAGTGATAGTTGTTCCTTTCCATCACTCGTTGTGTTGACTTCATCATGTCCATTTGGTGATGTTTTTTTCACTATAGAATCATATTGCAAATGCACGTGCATTTGCAATATGTTTCAATGGGCATTTACCATATGAAATTTGACATGCTCAAAAATGCTAAATTGACTGGCCTGATGAACACAGGATGGCCGAGCAGTGAGAGTTGTACCTTTCCATCACTCGTTGTGTTGATTTCATCATGTCCATTTGTTTATGTTCTCACTTTTGCAAAGTCACTGTGCATTTGCAATATGGTTCAATGGGCAGGTACCATCACGAATTTGTCATGCTATAAAAATCCTGCAGGAATGTGAAATTGACTGGCCCGATGAACTCGGGATGGCTGGGCAGTGATTCTGGTTAATCTCAATGGCTCGTTAGGGTTGATTTCAGAATGTCACTTTTGGTGATGGTACCTCACTGTTTAAACATATTGCAAATGGACAAGAGTCACCAGCAAGTCACCGTCCATCAGTCAATTAGATATCATTCTGACACCAAACTGATACAAACTGACACTAAACCCACTTTTTCCAACTCGTTTAGTAGCCAACTATCACATACTTCAGAGCTGGCCCAAAATTCACAACGCCTTCGGTTCAAACCATAAAAAAACATAAAACACGTAGTTACGTTCTAGCTGCGGGTCCATTTCTTATGTTACGTGTAGGCCTAGCTGAGGCGACCCCGAATCCCACGTTTCGGCTCGATCGGTCATTTGGTGTCCGAGCAAAACCCTAATTGGTGCTGAAAATCCACTTTTTTCCATGACTTGCTACGGGGTCCTTGAATGAGCTGTGTGTGTGTTTCTGTCTGTGTGTGAGAGAGAGCTTTTCTTTGACATCTGTCGGGAGAAATGACTGACTTACAGTTTATGGGGGTTGCCTAATCACACATATGAAGTTTTGAAAAGATCTGACCTTTTTAACCCTTGGAAACTGCCACAGTAACACCATTTAAGGCACTTCCGTTTGGCACAGGAAGCTATAAATAAACTCATATCCTGATTGGGGTATGCCTTTACAGAATCCTGAGTTTTAAGTCTTTACGTTAAGAACTGAGTTATTTACGGAGGGTTCAGTGAGTGTTTGTTATTTCAGAAAATCATAGAAAATCACAAATCTCGCAGAGCTCCGCAGCACACTTTAAAAAGATTCGTAAGAACACCCTGCAACTGGATCTGTAACCGTTGAAAAAAAACACCTATCCGTGAACATCAGCAATCTGTCGTTGTACGATTTCTCTTAAATGACGATAGATAAATGGCTGGTTCTTTTTTTATTGACACCGGAGGCTCCTTGACTTTGACGTGAAGTGGAAAAATAATTTCTCTATTTTCGTTTTGGACCTTTAATCCCAGATAAATGGCCATAACTCAAAAACCGTTGAGGCCTAGACGCCATCTTGTTCGGGGCCAACTGCCCATTATGCCGCCCCTACGCTCACCGAGTTTCGGCTTCGAAATATTTTCAGTTTTCGAGATAAGGCCCCGTCGTGAATCGTGATGTTTTGTCCAATAGCAATATGATTGCTTATGCCCTCGTGGGAATTTCCGGGACAAATCTTATTATTTTTGTAAAACGGAAACCGAATGTCCGACAAAGTTCATTTGATGACCTCCTGGTAGGTCCGGCCCTGCCGCTCGGCCCGACGCCGTCCGCAAATTTTACAAACGATTTCGGACGTCTAGTAAGGGACCATACATTTGCAATATGGACTTTCTCACTAACCATACAGCAACTGCCGAAATCTTCCCTTAAGGTATGAAAAGCAGAGAAGCAGGGGCAGATTTTATGCCAAACTATGTTTGTGTAACTGTTTGTTTAGTGGTCAAAACGATAGTTGTTTATGAAAGTAATAAATTGCCTTGCTGCTGGCATGATTTACAGACACTTG